>NC_087222.1:30373677-30423860 GCF_015104395.2 Macrobrachium nipponense
GGGGCTGGTCAGTCTCGTTGGATGGTGACCGCTCTCCTCGCGTTTGATTCCGTGGGAAAGGATCTTTACCATAATTTCCTCAGTCCTACTCAGCTGTAAATGAGTACTTATCCCTGATGGGGTAGGGTCCAGCTATGGGTGGGTTAAATAGCAAAACTCAGCAATGATGGAAAGAAATGAAGGAATAAACGACAACGACGTAATGGAACCTCTGGCAACAGAGGAGCTTCGTCCGGCAACCAGGTATTCAACCCAATTGAAGGGGAAGACGTCAGGTACTTGGAGGTCGTCATCCAGCAACTGATCACCACACGAAAGTAATCAACAGCCTGAGATTGGAGCTACAGAGGCAAAAAGGAAGAAATGGACCTAGAGAAAAGACGGAAAATAAGGGATTGGAGATGCTACATCAGAAGCAACCCGACTGGAGAGGATATAGAAGAAGATTGATCAACATCTGGAACTGAGGGAGGAATAACACCCCCCAAACACGAGCAGAGGCTGGCAGACCAAGTAAGGAACATAAAGAAAAAAGAACTGGCTCTCCCCAACAGAAAGAGAAGAAACTGGAAAGGGAAATGTCACACGACAACGAATTACACGAAGACGAACTGAGAGACGATGCCACAGAAGACGACAGGGAGGATGAAGTATCAAACAACGACACACGACGAAGAACACCGACGAGTAACAGAGAGGACTGGAATGGTAGAAAAAATTAGACAATGGATGGAGCCAGATACAGAGAGAACAAAGATCCCCTCCATGAAAGCCTACAAACACCAAGAAATTAAGGGAAGGAGAAAAACAAGTGAGGTCAATGAATAATGGGCCTAATACACACCACCAATATCACAGAAACAAATAACTTGACATATGCAGGAGCAAGATTAGTAGCAGAACTGATGGGATTCGAACACCAACACCACCGTCACAACCAACCCAACAGAAACCAAAACAGCAACCTCCTTGGAAAAGGCGCCTGGAAAAGCAAATCATGGTGATGAGATCTGACTTGAGTAAACTGAAAGAGATGGCAGAAAAAAGGCTAAGAAGCAAGAAAACCAGGGAGGAACTCAACGAGAAATACAAAGTACAAGAGAGGGGACTAAACAACACAATAGAAGATGTAATACAGAGGCTTAAGGCCAAAGCACACAAGATCCAACGGTACATGAACAGGAATAAGGGATACCCCAACAGAACAAACTATTCGGAACCAACCAGAAAGACTATACAGCCAACTAAGAGGGAAGACAACCACCCAGAAATTCCTGAAGCGTACCAAGTAAGAGACTCTGGGAAAACATATGGAGCAATCCGTATCACACAACAAACATGCAACATGGCTCCAGGAAGTCAAGGAAGAAGAAACAGGGAGAATAAAACAAAGATTCACGGAGATCACGACAGACACAGTCAGACACCACTAAAGAAAATACCAAACTGGAAAACCCCAGGTCCCGATGAAGTCCATGGATACTGGCTCAAAAACTTCAAGGCCCTACACCCACGAATAGCAGAAACAACTCCAGCATTGTATCTCAAATCACCAAGCACCCCCAATGGATGACCACAGGAAGAACATCCTTAGTACAAAAAGACAAGAGTAAGGGGAAATATAGCCAGTAACTACAGGCCTATCACCTGCCTACCAATAATGTGGAAGTTACTAAACAGGTATCATCAGTGAAGGCTATACACTACCTAGAGGAGACAAACACCATCCCCTACCAACAAGAAAGGCTGGCAGAAGGAAGTGTAGGGGCACAAAAGACCAGCTCCTGATAGACAAATGGGGTAATGAGACAGTAGGAGAAGGAAAACCAACCTAAGCATGGCATGGATTTAGACTATAAGAAGCCTTTCGACATGATACCACACACATGGCTAATAGAAAATGCCTGAAAATATATGGGGCAGAGAAAATACCATCAGCTTCCTCAAAAATACAATGTTCAACCTGGACAATACAAACTTGACTTACAAGCTCTGGAATAAGACTAGCAGAAGGTTAATATCGGAGAGGGATCTTCCAGGGCGACTCCACTGCCCCACTACTCTTCGTAGTAGCCATGATTTCCCATGACAAAAGTACTACAGAGATGGATGCCGGGTACCAACTCAAGAAAAGAGGCAAAACAAAATCAACCATCTGATGTTACATGGACGACATCAAGCTGTATGGTAAGAGCATCAAGAATAGATACCCTTAATCCAGACTGTAAGGATTGTTATCTGGGGACATCAGAATGGAGTTTGGAATAGAAAAATGCGCCTTAGTCAACTAACAAAAAAGGCAAAGTAACGAGAACTGAAGGGATAAAGCTACCAGATGGGAGCAACATCAAACACATAGATGAACAGGATACAAATACTTGGGAATAATGGAAGGAGAGATATAAAACACCAAGAGATGAAGGACACGATCGGAAAGAATATATGCAGAGACTCAAGGCGATACTCAAGTTCAAAACTCAACGCCGGAAATATGATAAAAGCCATAAACACATGGGCAGTGCCAGTAATCGATACAGCGCAGGAATAGTGGAATGGACGAAGGCAGAACTCCGCAGCATAGGATCAGAAAACCAGGGAAACAAATGACAATACACAAGACACTACACCCAAGAGCAAATACGGACAGACTATACATAACACGAAGGAAGGAGGGAGAGGGACTACTAAGTATAGAGGACTGCGTCCAACATTGAAAACAGAGCACTGGGGCAATATCTAAACCAGGAAGACGAGTGGCTAAAGAGTGCATGGAAGAAGGACCTAATAAAAGTAGACAAGCCCCAGAAATATCAGACAGAAAAGACAGGAGAAAGACAGAGGACTGGCACAACAAGCCAATGCACGGACAAATACATGAGACGACTAAAAGAACTTAGCCAGCGATGACAATTGGACAATGGCTACAGAGGGGAGAGCTAAAGAAGAAACTGAAAGGATGATAACAGCGGCACAAGATCAGGCCTAAGAACCAGATAGTTCAAAGTACGATAGACGGGAAATAAAAACATCTCTCCCATATGTAGGAAGTGCAATAAGAAAAATGAACCATAAACCACATAGCAAGTGAATGCCCGGCACCTTGCACAACCATACAAAAAGAGGCATGATTCAGTGCAAAAGCCCTCCACTGGAGCCTGTGCAAGAAACATCAGCTACCTTGGCAAGTAATAAGTGGTACGAGCACCCATACCTGAGGGAGTGATGAAAAACGATCAGGCAAAGATTTCCTCTGGGACTATGGTATCAGAACGGATAGGGTGATACGTGCAAATAGACCAGACGTGACGTTGATTGACAAAGTCAGAAGAAGTATCACTCATTGATGTCGCAATACCATGGGACACCAGAGTTGAAGAGAAAGAGAGGAAAAAATGGATAAGTATCAAGATCTGAAAATAGAAATAAGAAGGATATGGGATATGCCAGTGGAAATCGTACCCATAATCATAGGAGCAACTAGGCACGATCCCAAAGATCCCTGAAAAAAGGAATCTAGAAAAACTAGAGGCTGAAGTAGCTCCAGGTCTCATCAGAAGAGTGTGATCCTAGAAAACGGCACACATAGTAGAAAAGTGATGGACTCCTAAGGAGGCAGGATGCAACCCGGACCCACACTATAATACCACCCAGTCGAATTGGAGGACTGTGGATAGAGCAAATAATAAATAATAATATACTAATAATAAAATAATAATAATAATAATAATAATGAATTATTTCGTTATTTTCTTTATTTTAACACCAGAACTTTACCATTCTGGTTTCCAGCTGGATTTTAGTATGAAGTTGCTAGCCCTAAAGCCATGTTTTAACCAAACCTGTGATGATCACCACAGTCTTCTGACAAACAAATAGATAATTTCCTGCTCAGGTCACCAAAAAAAAATTAAGTACTTAACCCACCTTGCACAGTCAAGGTATAGTTGTTGATGAACACTTCATTGTCCACTATAACTTGGCAGGCATACTCCCCAGAATGGCTGAGATCTGCTTTCCCGATTTTGAGAACGTAAGAGGAGCCATTCTGTTCGACAGTGAAGCCATCTTCCTCTGCCAGGCTTATGTCATCCTGCGCTACCAGAGCTGAGCTGGGTTCCCGTCTCCAGCTGACCTGGAAATATTATTTAAGAAACCGTTTGTAGCGAGTACAAGGTGTCCATAAAGTCCCAGTACTATTCTGGGCAATAAATACATGTAATGGTACTGGAACTTTATGGACATCCTGTATTATATGCACTGGAGACAGTTTTCTGAAAAATACTTCAGAGGTAGTTGCGTTTATTCATTACCATTGTCCAAAAGTGAGGCTGAGGATAAATATATAAAACAAAGGGATCCTATGACACCAACAGACGAAGTTAAGATGCAAGTGACATAATCATTATGACCCACAATCACTTACAGACAATAAAAACTTCACCTATAATGATGCAGATCTATAAATGTGTGTGAGGGTCTCAGGTCAGACAGCCTGCGAATTTGTACTAATGTAAGTGGTACCATACATTGGTGGGCCTGGATTTTTTCTGTTGTAAGTGGTATACCATACATTGGTGGGCCTGAAGGACTACAAAGCAGTCCTTGGGACCTTGCACCTGCCCAGCTTCAGTTATTAGTCACGGACTTGTGACTGTGGATGAGAGAGCGAGCTAATAAGAAGGTGCAATGGCCCAACGTAATCAAGCGATTCGAGTTACAAGAGACTAAACTTACAAGACAGTTTAAAGAGAGGTGGAACTAGACAGTTCAAGACATCTTAGGAGAATGTAAAAGACAAATCTGGGAAAAGAATGAAACTTGGTGGTTTAATGAGAAAGTGTGAAGTATGACAGAAAAAAAAGAAAGAAGCAAAGATGAAATGAGAAGAGACAAAGGAGGACAAGATGACCAGCAAGGAAAGGAATAAGGAAACCAAGAAGGAAGCATCAAAAGAAGAAGGCAAAGAGAGTTCCTGGCGAGTCAGAGCAAGAAACACAAAGGACATAACCCACGACAAAGCCAATCTAGTGACCTGGCAGAAAAGTGCTGAAGAAAGTCTGAGTAATTATAAAGAGACGGGAGGAATATTTTGAAGATTGTACATGAAAGAAATGGGAGATTCATAAGAAGAGATGGATGTCTATATTTTGGAATGGTTGACGAGATAACGAGAGGGGAGGTAGAGGTTGAGTACCACTGTTTACACCAAAGCCACAAACATAAGCAAGGTCTTAAATGCAAGAAGAAAGTACCAGGGAAACAGAACATTTAATCATTGCTCACACAAAACAATTATTGACATCCAAAGGGGTGAGAGGGTAAGGAGACCAACGGCTTTACGTGACTTCCGAACCACGTCGAGAGTGAACTCCTATCACCAGAAATACACATATCTCACACATCAATGGAATGCCCAAGAATTGAACTCGCGGCCAGCGAGGTGGCAGGGCCCAGACCAAACCGACCGCACCGCCACTGTTGAGGTGCTAGGTGTACCTCGTAAATGAATTTGTACTTACCGTGACTGGATTGATTCCTGGCTTCAAAGTACAGTTCAGTTTGGCAACGCTGTTGTGGTTGGCGTCAACCATCGTCTCCGTCTTTTCAAAATACTCGCTGATGTCTAATGTGGTTGAATAAAAAATCTGGATTACAATTACAACCAAAAACGAACATTTGATAAAATCACTGAGGAGGTTAATTTCAAAACTAAAAGGTCGTGGTTGGGGGGGGGGGGGGGGATACGAAAAACAAAAATCACAATTAATTGAAAGAACTGTTGAATAATAAATAATAATAATAATAATAATAATAATAATAATAATAATAATAATAATAATAATTAATAATAATAATAATAATAAGAATTTACAAGGATTCAGAATTCTCCACAACTGAAAACCAATATCAAAACTACAGAAAAACTCAAAACTGTTTTAAATTTTCAATAGATTTAACAGTGGTATTTTTGTGATTCATAGCGGATTCTGTAGAATCACGAAAAAAATACAATATCTAATCGCCTGGAATCGCCAAGCAATCACACTCATGCAACCGTTGATCTTTAAAGAATCACCCGAAACCGCAAAATGAATCAGAGTCAAATGTAAAGAATGCCGTAAGAATCATGAAGATGCCAGAATCAAAGCTAAACAATTCCACAAGAATCACAAAAACTAAAGTTAGATATAAAGATTCCCTTGAGAATCACCAAAAATATCGATGTTAAATCATTGAGTATCACCGAAATATGACAATTAAATCTAAAGAATCATATAGGAATCACAGATAAATATCAAAGTTAGATCTAAAGAGTCCCACAAGAATCATTTAAGAATCACAGTTACGTCTGAAGATTCATATTAAGAATCACGGTTCAGTCAGAAGGATCCACACACAAATTTTTTTTTCAATATTGAAATTAAACTCTGGAAACCCCTTTTAGAATCACGAAAAATAAAGTTATATCTCAAGAATCCAACAAGAATCATGATCCAGTTATGTTCCAAGCATCAATATATTCAAATTAACTCTAAAAACCCCTTTAGGATCACGAAAAAATAAAGTTAATAATCCAAGAGATCCACCAAGATCAATATTTCATTAATGCCCCAAGAATCAAAAAATAAATTATCAAATAACTCTGATACTTAGGAATCACACGAAAAAATAAAGTTGATAATCTGAAGAATCCAACAAGAACCATAATCCAGTTAAGTACCGAGCACCACCTTACCATAGTCTTGCCTGGTGACGAGGAACGCAGGCAGTATCGTCAGGGTGGTGTTCCCGACCTTCTGTCCCTCCACCACGCAGCCGTAATTGGTGTCGAGGAACCCGGACTTGATAATGAGACCAAACAAATCCCCCTTGAAGTAAGGGACGTACTTGGGTTCGTCACTGAGAGAGTCGTTACTGACCAGAACTCTTGTTTCCTGACGTCAGCTTGACGTCCAAGTCTGCGTCGTACCATTCCAGCTGTGGGCAGATTGTTTATATGTGTGAGGTGGAGGTCTGTACATTTCCCCTGAAGCAGTTCTAGGCTCAAAATGCCCCTTTCTTCTTTGAAGATATGACAAAAATTCCTCAAAGGATGAGAACAACTGATAAATTCACATGTGTGTGAGAGATGGATGTCTGAACAATTCTCTTGAGGCAGTTCTATGCTCATAACCCTTCCTATTTAAAGATATGAAAAGGTTTCCTCAAAGGTACGGAAAAAGTAATAAATGCAGATGAAATGGAAGACACTAAAGGCAACAGCAAGTGCAGAAAATAACAAAGATTCAAGTTAAAAAAAAAAAGCAACTTACCTCCAAATTGGGTTCCAGAATATGTCCGCAGGGGATAAAGACATCTTGGCCCTCAACAGCTGAAACTTGTGCCCGCATGAGTCTCGTCACACCTGAAATGAAAGATAACTTTTTCCATGGTCTCTCTCGGAGTAGAGTCGAGCCCCGCTTATTCGCGATTCAGCATTCACAGCGTTAGTTATTAGCGGATTTTCAGTATTCGCGGGTGGGCGTGGTACGCATCCCCCGCGAATATCAGGGCCAACTAGTTGTGTTCTAGGGAGAGTACTAAGTAGCCTTTATTTCCAAACCTAACCTAACATAACTTCTGAACCAGAGGTCATTACATTGGGATCTCTACTGCCAGCAACTATGCAAAATAAATATTTCTGTTTCCATGAAAATAAATCCTGCTGCTTAAGTGAGCTTATGATTTTAATCCATGGCTTTAAAGCATATACATACCTACATGACTCAGTTTTGGTTTATGGGCATTTTCAATATACCTTACTATAAGGAATGTATATATTTTTTATTCTTATTCAGAATACACATATTTATAAGAAAGAAACCATAGACAATTAGCAGCAAGGCCTCTAAACAACAAACAAATAGTATATGCAAAAGGATATGATATACAGAAGTACTTCATAAACTGACCTTAATATTAGGCTTACTGAACATGTGATACTTTAAAGTATGTTTAAAGTTCAGTAACATAGGTTTGCAAGTTTGGTAATGGTCATAAAGTAATTGTACAATTTCAGAAATTGATAGATATAACTAAAAAGCATTCAAGTTTGTGAACTATTCACCTTTGAGAGAAGTGATGGCAATACTATCCACAAGGGGATCGTCTTCGGGAGTGGCCATATTCGACGCTTCGCAACGGTAGACTACTTCCTCTTCCTCGATCTCGACCTCCAGCTTCGATTCCGTGGCGTTGCCAATCGACTGGAAGTCAGATGGTAGCTCGACCTTGCCTCTAAACCACCTGAGAACTGCTGGTGGGAATCCACCTCTGCTCGTACAGGTCAGGGTCAGGGTGTCCCCAACTTCTCTGTGTCCAGCTGGGTCGTAACCTTGGATCGTAGGCTTCCCTGGAGCTGTTTTGGAGATCACGGTGATCAATTAAGTCAAATAAAACGTTTTGATTTGTTTTTGAAGAATATTCACATAATTTCAAAAGACAAAACAGTATTCTTTACCATGCTTAGCCCACGGTTTTTTTGATGAACTGGCTGATGATAATCTGGCTTTACAGTAACCAATGTAACTGATTAGTGAAGGAGCAACGTTTACTAAGATTACTGGCCCCAGCATTGTTCAAGTGCTGATATCATCATGATCCCATAAATTAAAAGTATTATTTCCTTCAGTAATGAATTAATTTATGAATGAACCCTACCACTGCCCTCTATTTAAAATAGTATGTTTTTTATCCATTAAGCACAATTTCTCTACTGATTACTTACTATATCACTGGTACAAAATACAGAGATAAAAATGTGTTTATTCTCCTCCGAAAGGCTTGACACAAGTCAGCCCAAAAGAGAAGCCACCGACATCAAAATAGCCTCACTTAATCTAAGCCTCTCTCTTGAAGAAGCTTCTATTTCAAGCGCATTTCGATATTCAGTCATACCTACTGATTCATCATAAACTTTGAACGATCTCTCCGGGGCTTTGTGGAGGGGACCACACGTCCTGGACCCAGAGTGACTCAAGTCAAAGGCGTGATTTTCAAAGGCATCATCAACCTCAGAGTACGTGTAGCACCGAAGCTCCTCCTGCCTTGGGTCCAGTGGATTGCGCCAAGTCCCCATGAGGTGATGGGTCGAGCCCTCGCTCCATGTTGCCAGACAGTCCACGCGATCTTCTGTTTTTTGGAGACAAAATATGTGTAGGATAATTGAGATCTACATTTCTCTATGTTTATACAGTGAATCTTTGTGATTTAAAGATTCATTTGACATCAGATTGTCGCTGGACAAATTCATGAATATATATTTGAGATCATAATTGACTGGACAACTTGAAGATCCATGACATGCAAAGATCACAAGATTGCCAGGAAGGTCTTCCCCAAAAATTTCTTCTGCTATGTTTAATATTTCTTGTCCTCCTCATATTAACGGAGGCTCTATCTCTCTCTCTCTCTCTCTCTCTCTCTCTCTCTCTCTCTCTCTCTCTCTCTCTCTCTCTCTCTCATCCTGACAGAAACCACACCTTCAACACTGTTCCTCTGGAATAGCTGATCAGAGCACTTGTGATTTTCGAAGACCAACTGGGTGCCTTCTCTGTCCAAGAACAACTTGTTGGGTCTTCCATTGCAGCCTTCGAAGTTAGAACTACCACTCCCTCGAATGCCAAAGGGTCGAGGGCGACCTTGGAAGGGGCACCGAGCAGAGGCCTCTTGTCTCACCAACCAGCTCCAGTCGTAGTCAATCGTAGAACATAAGACGGCCAAATCTTCTTCTTCAGAACATTGGGCTGTGGTGACAGATAAATAAATGAATCAGAATATAAACACCAGATGAATTTATACATATTAAATTTTGATCTCACAACAAAATTATGAGGCCTTGAGATTCTCAAGGAGCTCAGAAGGAACATTAGGAATTGATTGAAGGGATGACAAACGACAGAGTTAGAGAATTAACTGGGGTGCAGTCGGGCGATGAGTATGCTAGGTTCTCACACTGGAGGTGGCCAGGCCATGTGTATAGAAGACTGGCTAATACACGAGATACGTCAGGGTGGGTTAGGCCCTCGGCAGAAGAGGTAGAGGTAGGCCAAAGGAGACGTGGTTGAGGACGGTGAGGCGGGAAGCAGGAGATGAGAATTGGGGAGATCTTGAGGGGTCAGCCCAATACAGGAAATGAATGATCAATTCATTGGTTTCAAAACAAACGAATAAATACATAACAGATAAAATTAGACGAAAAGAACCTAAGGAAACTCACATTCTTTGATACGGAGCAAGTTGTGGTGCTTCTCTTCAATGTAAATACACTGGTTGCACTCGTGGTACCTGTGAAAATAGAGTGTAAGTGCAATATGGCAATACAAATACAAGCGCCCAATAGCCGTTACCCCATGTGGACACTATCCATAGATTAAGGCTTCTGGGAGAGATCAAGTTTTACAGTAGGGAACTCTACAATGAACTTCGTGGATAATCAGTATTCAAACAGACAAATTTAGCACCGTAACCTGACCTCCTGTTCAAGAACGTGTTAATTATTATTATTATTTTTTTTTGGTCTATCACAGTCCTCCAATTCGACTGGGTGTGGGGTTCCAGGTTGCATCCTGCCTCCTTAGGAGTCCATCACTTTTCTTACTATGTGCGCCGTTTCTAGGATCACACTCTTCTGCATGAGTCCTGGAGCTACTTCAGCCCCTAGTTTTTCCAGATTCCTTTTCAGGGATCTGGGATCTTGATCGTGCTCCTAGTGTTCTATGATTATGGGTACAATTTCCACTAGCATATCCCATATCCTTCTTATATATATTTTCAGGTCTTGATACTTATTCATTTTTTCCCTTTCTTTCTCGGCAATTCTGGTGTCCCATGGTATTATTATTATTATTATTATTATTATTATTATTATTATTATTATTATTATTATTATTATTATTATTATTATTATTATTATTATTTCTTGCTACCAAAGACCTTGTATATTTATAATTTTTCTGTGTTTGACAGAAAATTCAGAGTAATAACGACATAGTGGATCCCTTACAAGGACGATGCAGTTCACAAAAATACCAGCACATTGCAAGTATTTTTTGACTGGGTAGATGTATACAATCACTAATGATGATTTGGAAAAGAATATCGGACAGTTCGCGATGTATATTTAGGGGCTTTTAAACAGAGATGTTTTATAAGTGATCGTAATTATCGACCAACTTATTTCTGAAGTTTTCACTGGCAGAACAGTACACCAACTGCCTGTATGTAGCCCAGGCCAGAATTGACAGGAACGGGATAAAAATGGATGTTATCGAGAAACAGATGGATAAATTTTTAGACCAAAAGTAGGTTGCATTTTTACAAGACTAAGTGAGATGGCACAATACAGTATTTAAAAAAATTCTATACATCATATACCACTTTATTTATATACCACTGTATCAGCTGCTAAAGAATTAAACTTGAAACAGAAAATGAATATTAAATATCAGGTGCTAAAGAATTGAATTAGAAACAAAACAAAAATGAAAATTAAATATTAAGTGCTAAAGAAGTAAACTTGAAACAAAAACAAATTGAAATAAAACAGACATTTTTCTACTTACTGGTTCCTAAGCAGGTATCTATTGTCAACAGACTTTTCACACAACTTCTCACTTATTTCGTTGCCTTTAATCTGGTATTCTTCGTGCTGACCAGTCCATTTGTCACTCCAGTGGTTAGGGATATCACAGGACACTGTTATGGAAATTAAATCAATCTGAATATGAAAAAGAACTGGAGTGTAAGTGGTAAAACTTCGCACAATTAGCCAAGTGTTACAAACCTACCAATCTTCTGTCACGATAGGAATGGGTTGATATTGATTCTCACTCAGCTCAGAAACTTAGTTCTTGATTGTCACTGATATTACCCAGAGTGCCATGAAACTCTCCATAGTCTAGAGTGGCACTTATTATAATTGAAATAGTTTAACCAGACCACTGACTGAACTGACTATATCAGCTCTGCTGGCACCTACCAAAATAAAGAGTGCCAATGTATCTCGAGGTGGCATGGATACCATGGATAAAAAGTAGTATTTTGACAACACTGCTCTCACAGGGGCTGGCACCTACCATAATCAAGAGTGCCAATGTACCTCAAAGTGACATGCAGCCTACTGCATCACAGATAAAAAAAAAGCAGAATTTTGACAACACAGAGATGAATCAGTGAACTCACCATACTCAGGCGTCCCAGCGACCTTCAGGTGAACTTGGTGGGAGTAAGTCTGGACGTCATCCCACATGTGGCACTCGTAGATGCCCTCGTCGCTCAGGCGGGCAGGGTCGAGGACGAGGTTATACCGGGTCATGTCCTCCTTCTCCATGTTGGCGATGTCGAGGGAGAACCTACCGTCATTGTACTGCAGGAGGTGCATGTCTGATAGTGACCTGGGCTCACCTCTCGTTGGGTAGTAGACCCATCGCA
The DNA here is from genome assembly GCF_015104395.2 of Macrobrachium nipponense. Taxonomy (NCBI): domain Eukaryota; kingdom Metazoa; phylum Arthropoda; class Malacostraca; order Decapoda; family Palaemonidae; genus Macrobrachium; species Macrobrachium nipponense. The sequence continues at coordinate 30,386,149 of NC_087222.1, forward strand.
TTTTCTGAAAGAGAACCAAGGTATTGCTGGCATTAGAGATGAAATGAGGGAGAAGGGAGTACGGGAGAAAAATGACATAGGACATAGATAAACCTGGGAAGAAGAAGAAGAAGAAGAAGAAGAAGAAGAAGAAGAAGAAGAAGAAGAAGAAGAAGAAGAAGAAGAATAGTCTAGTGAATCCAAGTCTCTTCTTTTTATTTCTAGATTGGCTTTGGTAAACGTGATTTTGCAGGATTTAGGATATTAAAAATTAAAAGAAATTTCTTAATTAGTAAAGCCTACATGAAGCTGACAATTGAGAACATTCATTTTGAAATAATAAAGTTAAACAATTCTTCAAATACTCTTTTATAATCAAGATGTATGATGGTTTATCTCTTAGTTAGAGTCATGTTTTCATTTTCAGTTCTTATCTTGTTTAAGCAGAAATATGTTTTTTTTTATTTTTGTTTTGTTTAAACTAAACTATGCAACGTGATCATATACAGTAACCAAAAATCATATAGGATTATTTTCAAACAGTATGAAAATTACTGGTATTTTACGACCAACAATTAACTGAAAACTAGAACAAAAATAATACTTACAAATGGAAGATCCCAGTACTGCTCCTAATGAAAGAGAGAGAAAAAATGTTAGTGGTGAATAATGCCTTCTACCTTTCATGGAAGGGAGATAGAGGTATTTTGGACATGTCCTCTTCCTCACCTTTGGGAGAATAATATGTGATAGCTGGGCTCCTGCGACCACCAGAAGAGTTAGAAGACCCTGACCAACTTAGATAGGAGCTAGGATAACAGAGGCATGAGATGAGTGGAGATTTGTGGAAGTGAATGCGCAGGATAGGTATTATTGTTCAGCAGATAAAACTTATTCATATGGAACAAGCCCACCACCAAAGGGGCCACTGACTTGAAATTCTTGAAGCTTCCGAAGAATATTAAGGTGTCCATTAGGAAGAAGTAAGAGGAAGTAAAAGGAAATACAAAAATATTATTTAAAATGTAAGGAGATTTGTATTAGGGTGGGCATAGCAATTTTTGGAGGTATGGGCATGATATGAAAGCAGTTGGTAAGCACACCTCATTTGGTCATTAGTGTCCTGTGTTGTTAAATATCTCCAAAGCTTTGTGAATTTAATCTAATTCATTCTTTCGTGGTGTTAGTGAATAACTTTATTTTAAAAGCCTCAGTGATATTACTCATGCACACACGCACACATACGAGGACACGGACACATTGTTTAGGGAATAATGAAATTATTTTTTTCCCTAAGAATTTTTTTTAGTCTAAAGAAACAAGAGGAAGTAGATATTTAAATTGTGAAAGTAGATCAGTCTAAATTTGCCAAGAAACATCAAAATCAATACCCTAGACTAACCAGAATACAAAAGGATACTTAATTACATCAACCAGCTCAAACAACAGGATCTGTTGAGCCAACTCCCCTATAAGGAAGTGATGTGTGAGTGAAGGTTATATAACATTTAGAAACCTAAACATATTTTAAATTGCGCTAAGGAGTTAGAAATATTACAATGGTAAGAAATATGGAGATAGAAAACAATCGGTAATAATTTCAGTTCAGGTTAAAAGCTGGATAAGGTGTACCTTGAAGTGGCCTGTTCATGTAGAGAGATTGGTGGAAGTTAAAGCCTCAGAAATTTTAGGATGAAGTGGAGAAAAGAGGTCATGATGGGTTAACAGAAGTATTTTAGATAGAAGACAATAGCATCCACTGATCAACGGTTGACAGACGTGCTGTTGAGAAGCCATATGTGTGGGTTTATGAATTGAGTGATATAGCTGTTAACTGCCTTCTACTTTTGTTGACCTATGCACAGTATCATGCGACTGGTAGTTACTTGACTCTGGTAGGGGGCAGAAATGGTGAAATAAGGCATGGGATACTAATCCCATCCCAACATATTAAATTAGAGAGAGAGAGAGAGAGAGAGAGAGAGAGAGAGAGGAGAGATACGAAGTATACTTACAATATTCATTGAGAGCATGGCAGTGCAGTTCATGGTGACCTTATATGATGGCATGACCGTCTGGTGAGTCTCTCTTGGCTCCTTGAGCATTGAGTGCACTTCTGGAATACAGATATTATTATTATTATTATTATTATTATTATTATTGTTGTTGTTGTCAGTGGTAGTGTTACTTCTAAATGAAAGTTGCAGAAATAGTTTCTCAAATCTGAAATATTGCGTCATAAAAATTCCAAGTTATTATTATTATCAGCATTACTATTATTATTATTATTATTAGCACTAGTAATGTTACTTCTAAATGAAATTTACAGAAATAATTTCTCAAATAAGTCATCTTAGGAGCTATTATTATCATTGACCCTAACAAAAACTTCTTTTGGTTTTCTTCTGAAGATGGAAAAAAGAAATTCAGTAAATTACTGTGTAAACTTGTTTACTTGTAAGTATTTATAGATTATTTTACTCAACACTCAGCGTTGAGTAAAATAATATGTAAATACTTCCAAGTAAACGAGTTATACTCAGTAATTTTGTGGGTTTCGTTTTTCATTATTATTATTATTACTTATTTTATTTTTTAATTATTATTATTATTATTATTATTATTATTATTATTGTTGACCCTTACCTCCATGGAACATTAAGCGTCACAGAGACAGTCAGCTTCGGCTTGGTGACGTAATTGGAGACAACGCACTGGTAGCGGCTGCCTTTGTCCGATTCCGTGACGTAGAGGCTGTGTTCGGCTTCGTGCCTCTCCCCTTGGCTGTGACTTCGGCTCTCGACGGGTTCTCCGTTCTTGAACCACCGCACCTTCGGGTGCGGGAATCCGCCGTAGGTGACGCATTTCAGGTTGAGGACGTCACCCACTTGGACGGTGTCCTTCGGGGAGTAGCCTTCGATGATGGGGGCGCTGGGAGCTGTGGAGGGGACGAGACGAGATAAAATCTTTGGTGAAAAGATCGAAGAAAGAAGATGATAATAGGGTAACTGTATTGACTGCCCCCCCCCCCCAAAAAAACCATTTTCATAAGACTGTGTCCCATTTTCTATAATGCACTGTGTACCTCCATTTTCTATAACGCACTGTGTACCTTAACTTTGGGAACATTCTATCTTTTGAAAAGATTGCGCCATGGTTTTGGTTGTTGATCATACGATGTCGGAACAGGAATCGAAACAAAGTTATGTTGCCGCCGAAATACTTGTATTATTACGCTATTCTCCACACCTTTATTACACTAACACACCATCAATGAAATGTTACGCTAAAAGCAAAACCATCTGATTATATATCACTGGTTTACAAAAAATAAAATTTTGGTCTGAGGCAAGAATGGGGATAGGTGTTTTTTGCTAATTTGGGTGTGCTGAATTCAAATTTAAAAATAGTTTTGCTTTATCACCTCTAGTTTTCTGGCTTTTAAATAGTCTCATTTTAGTGTAAACAGAGAATATATGTGCACATTTCAAGAGTTGCAGCAGCTTATAACAGATAAAACAGGATAGATAACTAGAGGTGGTGAGTAAAAACGGATTTCAAATTTGAATTTAGCAACCCCAAATTAGGTAAAAACCGGTATTTTTGTGCTTTCCTCAATTTCTTTGTTATTAAGTTCCCGGCCACAAATGTATCTTTTCTTGACAGGATGATAAACTAAAAATGCATCTAGCACATGATAAGACTATGGCCACTGGATATCAGGGCATTGGGGTATACAAATAAATAAATTGTACACAGTCATAAGAAAGTACACTTCTTTAGACCTCTGGTTCCCAACCTTTTTTGGGGGGGTGGGAATGAGAGGCCATGCCCTAGCTAATTCTCCTTTTTTTTGGTATCCTGATGCCCCTGTGGTGACATATGATCCTCATTTAAAAAGTGAACTCCTACCCACTTGGAGGAAGCCTAAAATGCCATTAGCATGGTTTAAACATTCTCGAATTGTCCCATTAAACAAGGCATGACCCGACCTCCAGCTTAACCGAGGAGCGTGCTAAAATCTACAGTCAATTAGGGCGCTGTTTCACTAACGAAAATTAAAATAAATATGGTATATTCAGAGATAATTGTTCAGTACTGTTTTAAAATGCATATGATTCAGTTTCTACATTTTCATTCTAATAAATAAATCGTAAATATCCTATTCTAATATTCCTGTAAATTTAACTCTATGCAAACAAGACATTTTTCAGACCTTTTTAGGCTCTTCCATGGGGGTTTCCTACCTCACCACTCCAAACAAGAACAACAACAACAACATAGTATGCAGGCCTACTCTCCGAGCAGGCGAAAATCTAAAGGAAAGAGCCTACAGCAGTACCTACCCTCGGACAATCCAAACAGGTCATAGGTGTATTCGGCATCTGACCTCGTCACAGTGGGACTACAAACTCCCGTGTCCACCCGGCTACCCCTGAAGAGCTTCCGCCCATCCTCGTCTCGCTGGTAAGTGAAACAACGGTAGATGTCGGTGCTGTACTCGTCTGTGATCAGTTTCCCCATGAAATACCTGTGGGCGTTGTCGTCACTCCAGTCCGCTACGCAACGTAGTCTCTCAGCTGCAAAAAGAGCCATGGCTGGTGTTCTTACAGGTAAATAATGGCCAGTTGGGACACTCATAATCATTCTAATATCTCATAATAGAAACCAGAATCATTTCGTTTCACGGGGACGTCAGAGTCCACAAGGCCTTTGAGAAATTTCTCGGTTCTAGATGCGACAATGCTGACTCGGGTACTTTATAAATATTCCCCAACAGTAATCCCTCCCACAAATATGAAAACAAAGAGACGTATTATCCTTTCAAATTTCCACTCACGTCTAGGAGTTCCATCAGGCTCCCTCTGCTGCTCCGCGCAGGGATTGTAGAGCATCATCAACTCGGTGTTATTTTCGAGAGAGTACATCTGCGATGGCTCCTGACTGCAGCTTTCGTGGGGCGTCTGGTAGGTGAAGGACCTTGAGCCGTCCCAGGGGCATCTGGTGACCCCATCTATGCGCACCAAAGTGTGGTTTTCGCTCATGACCTCCGTGCAGAGTTGGCCGAGGTCTTCCAGAGGCTTGCATCTAGCTGTGATCGAGAGGAACTTGGTGAGTTCGCTTCGGAAGGAGACTGGAGTCCCCGAGGGGAGGCATGTGGCTCCAACCTTATTTCTAAGTTAGTAGGCAACCCCCAGTTCTATTTTGTTTCACTTGAATTGGAGCTAAGATGTAACAGTTATCTGCCAAGTCCCTGAATACAAATGGAATATTTTCTTCTTATGAAAAAATTTTAGAAAAAAAACTTACAACCACATAGGTTCGAATGTAAATAAAATCTTACAATTGATTTGGTTTTGCAATTCCTGGTGTATAATTTTTTTTAAGATTGTGTGACTAGCCTTAAACGAACAATTCAAAGAATCAATTTAATAGATCCCATACGAAAACAGGAAGTAAATGTGTCATGCCTTGAACATATCACCAGAAACAGTAAAATACACAATTCAAGCTCAGCCAATCGACAGCCAGTTGTTGCACATTATAGAAATTACAAATATTAACTGACTTTTTTTTTTACTATTTCAAGTTAAGGCTATAATAAGTTTAATGTAGAAACTTATTTCTACTATATTATAGATAAATCTATAAATATGAGACTAATCTCCGTAATCACTCTCCCAAATATGTCTCGACTTTGAAAGCCATAGAAATTGACACTGTCATTGATTAAACAATTTGCAGAATTTCCATGACAAAGTCTTACAATAAAACTAGTGTTCATATGAAAATGACAGCTCACTTGTAAGGATAACTAACTGTTTTGTTAAGGTCTTCCTATGTAGGATCTATCACCATATCAGATCTGGTCATCAAGACTTTCTTACGCAGTTTAAAAACCTTCAGATCAAAATAGCGAGAGGCAATACTCACATCTCCTGTATGTCAAGATATTGGGATGTTTCTCTGTGATAATGACACACCGGTTGCATTCCTTTCTCCTGAGCGAAAGATAAAATAGTCAAATTAATAGCGAATTTAAAAAGTAAACTAGAGCTAAGAAACAACAATGTATAAGTAGTTATAGGCCATTCTGTTCTTATATGAGTATGAAAATAAATGAGTTGTAGGGTGTATGGAAACTTAAAATTGCCATCGAAGTTTTCTGTAAAAGAAAACTATTGATATGGCTTCTTGTTTGTCCGTCCCCCCTCAGATCTTAAAATTTGCTGAGGTTAGAGGGCTGCAAATTGGTATGTAGATCATCCACCCTCCGCTCATCTAACACACCAAATTGCAGCCCTCTAGCCTCAGTGGTTTTTATTTTCGTTCAGGGTTTAAGTTAGCCATCATCGTGCGTCTGGCACCTGTGTAGATGCCAACAGCACAGGCCACCATTAGGCAGTGGCTGAGAGTTTCATGGGTCTTGACTGAGAAGAATATTCAACGCATTTTTTACTTGTTTTTTTTTTTAGTCACTTCCTCCAAATTAAATCTCTAAAAAATATTCTGAAACTGTAGACTTTTCTCAGTTAATTTCTACAAAAGCTCCTTCATATCAACAGTTTCTGTGACCATAGTTTACTTAAAATTCTGCACGAGACACTCCTATGCCATATGCCCTTTAATCTAACCAGGATGAAAGTGCCCAAGGCTGCTTTTTCTGGGCTTAATAACTCGTCCTTTCTTCAGCCAATGTCTCGTAGTTTACGGGATCAAATCCATCAGACTGAGTTATACTTAGTTTCATTGTACTGTCCTGAAGTCCATCCACGAGTTGATGTCACAAACTCCCATAGAGTTTGGTTTTGATATCTAAATGTCTCTGAGGATTCTTAACCCTCCGTCCCAGTTTACAGATTTGAAACTAGAAACTGGGTGTCTCGTGCATTTTCGTGTAGCCTTCTCGTCACAGATGATAAGTTATCCAGATTTGATTCTGGAAATGAAAGGTCCCCAAGTTTGATTGTATTTTTTAGAATGCATGGTACATTTTGATGTCCCCTAGTTAGCCTCATTTTGCATAACTATTTTCCTTCCAGTTTAAGGCTGAATTAACTTCTATTACTTCATTCCTAACCAATGACCTTCCCAACACCTTGAAGTTCAGACCTCCATGCTAGATTATTGTTGTCTAAAAATCATTTCTACTCCGCATGACCTCAACACATTCAAAATTTGATCTTTACCTCTTCGCTTATATACATTAGAATATAAATTATATTCAAGATGATTTCACTATCTTCTGACATTATAAACAGTGGGTAAAGCAGACATCGGAAGGTTGTGGGACTGCGCATAACGGAGCTCACTTTTTTTTTTTAATCTATGGAACATTCGTGGTAGGTGTAGTGTTGAATCCTATCAAGTGGAATGGTGATAAAACCCTCTTCCACCTTGGTGACTTCCTAACGCCCTTTAGCTCACAACTTCTCACCACTGTGAAATCGTCCAAACAAGTCAAATAATAGAATGAAAAATTAAGTTCCCTTTTTTCCACTTCATCTGAGTTAGAAATATCGTCTTGATTCCTTATTCTACGTGAGCTTAAATAAGTTTAATAGTTGATCTTCCAGCGTATTCTTTTGTTAGAACCATTACACAGGAATCTTTTGTGTGGAATTTGGCCAAAATTTTACATAAGAGGGTACTTGTGACTGCTATCATTGTTATTATTAACAGGGCTTAGTTTTTCCAGAACTCTGAGTCTAAAGTAGACTCTTCTCGGGCTGGACTTGTGACTGCTAACAGCCTATTCGATTTTGGGAGATACCCAGAATAGGATCAATCTTATTTTTGGGGAGGGAAGGGGAGGGAGTTAAGCCTTGTCGGAGGTTTGCTCTCTTTATCATTATTATTATCATTATTTCAGTAGACGAAACACTCCCATGGAACAAGCCCACCAAAGGGACTACTGACTTGAAATCCAGGCTTCCAGAGAATGTTGGTTTCAACCTCCCACCGCTAAAGAACCCTCAACGCTGCAGACGTAACTGATTAGTGACACCTGAGGGGCATGCCACGACACTAACCACTATGCTTCCGTTACTTACTTATCATGGAGGAGGTAATTCTGGCCCAGGGAGGCGGAACAGGGGCTGTTGCTGAATTCAAACTGAGTGATGTCCACGTATCTGTCGCTGGTGACCTCGTACCACTTCCCTGCCCATTCTGAGGGCATCTGGCACTCATCTGCGAAAAGGAGGATTGTCATTATTATCATTATTATTACTATTATTCAGATGAGCCCCATTCATATGGAACAATCCCACCAAAGGGGCCACTGACTTGAAATTCAAGCTCCCAGAGAATATTAAGGTGTTCATTTGAAGGAAGTAACAGAAGGTAACAGGAAATACAGAACGGCGAGATCAGGTATTAGGAAAAATAGGAAAGTAACAAATTAAGAAACAGATAAATTGATAAAGATATAAATAAGTTGTTGTTGGAGTACGAGAGGGAGAATGATTGAGACCCCTATATGAAATTTCTGGTAGGCTCCTTAGTCATATGGTTCCATGTCACTTCTCGATCACTTAGGGATTATGTGAAGGTCTGTAAGACTACTGTTCAATGATATGATTGGTTTCAAATCCAGATAGTCAAGAGGCAGGAAGAACTCGGTATTTCCCAAAGTACGAAAAGGTCCTTTGCAAAACATTGCTTTCTGTAAGAATTCAATCCTTGAGGTTATTCTTAGATGTTCTTGTAAAGGTGACTTCGAAGTCAGCATTTGGTCGAATCTTGGTTAAACTATAAAGTAGTCTATTGTGAAGAAGGTGACACCTGTTTGTAAATAACCTGCTTTAGAAAGTATCATGTTGTAAAGGAAACCCTACTACTGCCTGATTTCTCTCGTGACCAACCTTGCCTAACCATCACCTTACTGGGGAGAGGGTTAGCACTAACAGGAGGATCTTAGGAAAGACCTCAAATTATGGAGGAGGAGATCTGACGAGAAAACCTGCCTTCTTCGTGAATTGAATCCAGCCACCATACCTCTGCTGAAAGTCAGGACCGTGCTGACGGTGAGGGCCGACGTCGTGGCGGTGTTCGTCGCTTCGCAGGTATACCGCACGCCATCATCGAAAGGCCCCACTTGGACGCTGATGACGGCCTCTGACCTGTCCTCCAGCAGACGTCTGGCCGAGGTTATTTCCTGGCCATTGCGGAGCCACCTGAGGGTAGCCAGGGGGAATCCGCCGTAGCTGGAGCACTTCAGCTGGATGGAGTAGCCCTCCGTCACTTGGATGGAGGACCCGAAGCCTTCGATGACAGGCTGCCCAGGCTCTGAAAGGGTTAAGTTCCATGAAGTTCTTTTTTCTGGGTTCCACACAATGGTGGCAGGTAATCATTCAAGGGGTAAAACCAAATCAATACAAGGTAAATACTACTGGGTTCATCAACAAGCAATTTTGATGAGGAAGCTTAAATTTGAACAAGAGCGCATAATGGAATTGACTGTATAGTTAGTTGTTCCAATTTCATTCCCGATTTCAAAATGTTGGTTCCAATCGTGTCAAAAAGGTAATTCAAGGAATCGTGCATTTCACCTTGGTTCTACCAGTAGGTTCTCTTTGTAACCATGTTGAGAGAGTCTAAATTAATCCCTTAGTATACTCTTGGCATTTTAGTGTAAGTGCTTTGTCCCCTAGACGAAGTGAAGGAGCCATTTTTACATTCAGCCATCACGTCACATTTATGGGAAAATGAATCTCAAAGTCTGTTATGAAAAGAGTAATAGGAGTTGTTATAGCTCTAGTATATTTCGTCAAAACAAATGAATCTATTCATAACCTATTCCCGGGCTAACCTATTACCACTTCAACATCTCGTAATACAATTACTTTTGTCTTAAAGACTTCAAGAAAGTTTCAGCCATTGATCTCCATGAATGCAAAAAATTAGACTTTGTCTTCGACAGTGATTCGAAGTACAGCCACTTACACCACTACCTGATTAAGTACGACAGACAAAAGTTCGAAACTTTGGTATATAGTTATTCCTCAATTCTAAATCTCTATCATCCTCGAATTCACGAATAGTCTGACATAGGAGTAAGACAAATAATCATGAATTTGTATTCCCCTTCTGCTGATAACTAGAAGTCTGAATGCAGCTGAATACAAGAGACTCGTAGGAAAGTGGAAAAGCCTAAATATGACTCATGTTAGAACAGAAGACAATCCCCAAATACCATCTTTATTTCAGGTTTTCTATAGAATACAACAGGATATAGAATTTAGGCCAAAAGTCAGGCACTGGGACCTGTAAGGTCATTCAGCGCTGAAAGAAAAACTGACAGTAAAAGGTTTGAAAGATTGAACAGATGGAAAAACCTCAAAGCAGTTGCACTGCGAAACAGCTGTTAGGAGAGGGTTGAGGAGAGCCAGATGGCTGAAAGGGAATATGAAAGGAGGCACAGTAAAAGAAAACGAAAGAGGTCTCAGCTAGGGACAGAAGGGACGCTGCTGCTGCATGAAGCTCAAGTAATGCCTACACAGAACGACACACCAAAAGTCATCTACGGAACTCCCCCATGGACTTCGAAACCACCACTCGGCCTAGCGTCTCACCGATGGCAGCGTCGAAGATCTTGTAAGACTTGTCGAAATTCTCGCCGAAGGCCACGCAGGTTCCGCCCCTGGCCTCTCTCATCTCGTACATGTGGTCCTCGTCCTGTACCTCCTTGTAAGTGAAGCACCTGTACCTCTCGTTCCTGTCGGGCAGCTTCTCGAGTTTGCCCATGAGGTAGGAATATTCCCCTTCCCTCCAGGTGGCGATGCACTCGACCTTGCTCGCTGGGTATTGCAAAAAGGAGAGAGGAACTGCATTATTGCAGGCATTATCATTGCCAGGGCTTAATAAGATTAATGTAAATGACGTCAACAACAGAACATTACTCTTGCCTGTGATCATAGACGAAACGATTGAAATATATACTTAAGACTCATGTCAATATTCCACAGTGATGAAAAGTTTAGAAAGAAGATAAACGGCTTCTAAGAAACCAAATCAGCACAAATATTTATCTAGAGGCACAATCATCAGTTAGAAAATCCCTTAAATAAAATAAATAAAAATAAAAAAAAAACCAGCAGGCATAAAATCTTTGAGACAAGAAAGAACCAGTTGTCCAAGTTATAGATGGAAAGTAACCTAGACCTAGACCAAGCACTGTGACCTATAAGGTCATCCACCTAGACCTTGAGCTGAATCCAGAGGCCCACACCAAACTACCTGCTTCCCATCACCCTTAGACAGCCTGGATACTTACAGTAATACTCGTCCTCACTGCCTTCGCAGGGCTGGTACCAGAAGACCAACTCGGTGTTGTTCCTGCCGGAAATCATGGTGGAGGGGAGGTCCTCGCAAACCTCGTCAGGCTGCCGGTAGGTGAAGGTCCTCCTGCTGGGGAAGGGGCACTGGGAGACCACGTTCTTCTTCTTCAGGAGGGTCAGGTTGAAGTCGTCCACCAGAGAGCACAAGGTGTTCAGGTCCTCCTCGTCCATGCAGGGCGCTGGAAGTGAGACGGTTTTCAGCTGTGCTCTTCCATTTATTCAGTCGAGGTGGAATGTCCACGTCTGTGATTGGTGGAAGCTCAAGATGCTCGTCTCCTATTGGCTACAACGATCTCTGATGCTAATATTTACTGTTAGCCCGTCAGTAAACTGACTCTAGTAACAGATTGATATATTTATACATTCTTTAACCACGTACAGGTCATTAGGAATTAGTTTTTCTTTAACGTTTACTCTCTCTCTCTCTCTCTCTCTCTTCTCTCTCTCTCTCTCTCTCTCTCTCTCTCTCTCTCTCTCTCTCTCTGGTGCTTGCCTCTGTAACACAGGACCAATGTCACTGCAGCATTAACAGCTTGAATGGTAAATATAATAATTTCTCTAATCATTTCTAAAAAAAAATCGAGAATCATTACTTTGTGCCTTTTATGTTTCGACAGGTATCATATTGGCTCAAAAACACTGAAACCTTCATTTGCATTTCTTTCAAGAAAAGGCATTTATTTTTTCCCACTTATAGACATATTTGCATATTGAAATAAAACAGCAAGTTAGGGAGATGTTTTGTAACTTTTTCAAAACAGCTTCGAGACAGACATCTTTTTGGCTTGAGATATCGCCGGGCTGAAGGTGAATAAGATTTGACCCTGAAACGTCCACAATGAAGAGAAGAGGAAATTTCGAAAGCGTTTATTGAAAAGGACGAATTAGACTTTGATAAACATTGGACATATCGAAAAGGAAATCGAGGTGTATCGGAACTTCATCTTTTGAACCTAGAAGCCTAAATTATGTTCAGTAAAATTCAAAGAGAAGTTAGAGTATTTCTTCTTTTAATTCTTTTTCTACTTTTCACAAATTGACCCTTAATAGTTTCTATGTTTAATTATTTAAAGTCTGGATATTTATACGAAAAAAATAACAAAAAATCATAAGTTCATTGCTACGATCAGCATTTCACGTTTACGATACTTAAATGTGGCGTTCATTTCCCGTAGACTTTATCGACCTGCACCGCGTTCAAACGTTGCTATATTTGAGCCTATAAATACTATCACCAGCTAATTAAACATAAACAATAACTAAATATACTCACATTCCTTATATTCGAGCAAGTTAGGATGCTTCTCGTTAATGATGAAGCACATGTTGCAGCCATAGTCTCTGAAACGATTCCGAGAAATGTTAATAACTTATAAAGAGGGGTTGGAATAATGATAAGTTTTTGAGAAATACAGAGCATGTTTTCATTATCAAAAAGACAAAAGATTTCATTCGTTCCAATGATGAAGTGAGGCTTGACAATGGCGGTAAATTATATACTCTGAAGAATTTAATTTTATTTATTTTATTTATTCATGAGAGTTTTAAGTCTCTCGTTAATTTTTCGAGTATATTGCATTCAGAAAGATCACGTATATTGTTTGTTATTTTTTTTACTGTCTTAATGAGAAATAGCCACTGACTGTGACACTTAGCTTCAATTTTTTACTGTCTTAATAAGAAGCAGTCACTAACTGTGACACGGCTTCAAATGAAAACCAAAAATGAGGATTATCATGAAAAGCCATTTACTTTTGGAAGGTATATCACTCGTCGTTCTCAAGAGTTAAATAGTAAATAATTACAGTTTTTTTACACTAACTATGTAATGTTTTTATTTTAATAAGCACAATATAGTACATGCACACATAACATATATATATATATATATATATATATATATATAATATATTTATATATATATTATATATTAATTATTTTCAAACCTTACCACTCGAACAATGATCAACTTCAAGACTAAAATCCCACCCAAGAATAACTGGATCAAAAAAGAAAGGAAGAACGAAATAAAAAAACAAAAAAACAAGACCACCTACTCATTCCTCAGCAGATACTTATTCTTGAGGGAGGCTGTGCACTGGGCACTGCCCATGTTGGTGGCAGTGATGGCGAAGTCGTCGTATGTGGCGTGCCAATGCCCCCTCCAGAGGTCAGGGAATTCGCATCTGTCTATACAGAATTAAGATCGTGAGGATAATACTCCACTGTTTATGTATGTATGTATGTATGTATAAGCTAATACCAACAAGAAAATGACAGGCAGAAAGTTAGTACCAAACGCTTTCTCCTTAATTTTTTACTCACTTATTTATTTGCTTATTCATTTATTATTTTGGTGCCCGATGATGCCCGATAGAAGCGAAAGCGCTTGGTACTGACCTTCGGCCTATCATAAACCAGTTGGTATTCGCTTATATAAGGAAGTCACGTGCATCTACTGTGATATTCTAATAAGTGTGTATGTCTATGTATGCATTTACTTATGCATTTATTCATACGTATATATTTCATGTATTTTGTATCTTGAGATATTACATTATATCATTTTCTTTCTATTAACTTGAATAGGATGTTCAAACTCCCTCACATTCTTAAATGTTTATTTACGCTTTTGGGAATTTTATTCTGTGAACTTGAACATCCGTACTATATGAACTCATATAATTATAATTAAAAATTAGATATATATATATATTAATATTATATTACATATATATATATATAATCTATATATATATATATATATATATATTATATAATATATATATATAATATATAACCTATATATAGAATATATATATAATGACATCATTCAGAAGGGCAGGTTAGCATCTCAGATTAACATCCCCAAACATATATAATATATAGGAGTAAAGACCAATTACAACGTCCTATTTAAACCAAACAAATGAAAGATTGTAGATTTGCGCATCGTACAAAAAACCAAATAGCCGAAATAAGTGGAAAATATCTAATGAAAACAAGGGAAATGATTATGAAGAGAATGTTGGTCTTTCAGAGAAATTGGTGTAAACGAAACGGGGAAATGTAAAAAAAAAAAAGAAATCAAAATAAATACCGTAAGACACTTCTCCTTCCTCAGCGGACAAGACAACAGCTTTCGATACCGTCGAGTTCTTCCTGTCGGAGAGGACGCACTTGTACAGCCCGAAGTCTCCTAGCTGGACGGGGTCAATCACCAGGTCGTATTTGGTGGCCTGACCCCCCTCCCACCCGGCGGCGTCGGTGTCGAGGGTAAACCTGGGCCGGTCGTAGGAGCTGATGTCTAAGTCGCTGTTTTCGGACACTTTGGCCACCTCGTCGTCCGAGACTCTGACCCAGCTGATGTCCTGTTGGGGAGGAGAGAGACAGTAAGACAGAAAGAGATAGAGTATTATATATATGTATATATATATATTGAAACGTATCACTTTACGAACACACGTTCCACAGAAATGAGTCTCTTGGCTCACGTCGGTATCTCATTTGGAAGAGCTGGGCCCTATCCCTGATGTGCGTCAGAATTTAATATATATTTTATTTATTCATTTACTCAATTAAACTGTCTACTTCTTTCTACCTATCAGCTTCAAATCAGTCTTCAAGTCGCATCCCACAGTTTGGAAGTTGGGTGCTCAAGGGTTAAGTATTCTGACTGGGCCAAACGCTATTGAATTTACCATCAAAATGATCAACTCACTTCCTGTATCCACCTTTCCTCAGTCATTTCACTGATTGATCCCTAGAAGCGCATTAGGGGGTTCTGGGATCTTAAAGGGTTAAAAATCATGATTTGCTCACAGCGGCCGAGACTAAACCTGCGTCTTTGACTAAAAAGTGAAACGTAAAACTTCTTTACTTACGTATTCGCGAGCCCAGTATCCAGCCTGGAAAGAAATGGACAGATTCTTTGGTTATCCCATAATGACATGTGTTTGCTGAACCCTAAATCTAACCTGGTATACTTCTATACCTAACTTGAGTTCCTCACTGGACGAGTCAGTTGCGCCACTTGCCTACAAATCTGGTAGCCTAAGTTCGCCCCCAGCTGTCGCAAGTTACGTTTCAGAGGAATTTATTTCTGGTGATGAGGAGTTCATTTCTCTACATAATGTGGTTCGGATTCCACAATAAGCTATAGGTCCCGTTGCTAAGTAACCAATTGGTTCGTACCCATGTAGTTGAACATCTGATCCTTCTGGCCAGCCCTAGGAGGGCTGTTCATCAGCTCAGTGGTCTGGTTAAACTAAGATGTAATTAATTTTTTTTACTTAGCTTGACAGTCCTTTTCCAGGTCTTACCTCTACTAGAACAACATGCTATGTGTTCAAAAAAGAAACATATTCATCCTAAGTTTGCTATGATCATTGAAGTGCTAAAATGTTGTGAAATTATAACCGTAAAAACAACTCGGTAGTTATTGAGAAATTATGAGTGA
Source organism: Macrobrachium nipponense (assembly GCF_015104395.2). Lineage (NCBI taxonomy): Eukaryota > Metazoa > Arthropoda > Malacostraca > Decapoda > Palaemonidae > Macrobrachium > Macrobrachium nipponense. The sequence continues at coordinate 30,401,929 of NC_087222.1, forward strand.
ATTCAGAGAAGTAAGAAATATAATCCTTCAACAGAATTGGACTTGAATTCTACAAGAGATTATACATTATAGAAGTTGGCATTCAAAGCAGAAATTACTCCTTTATAAAAGACTATATAAGCATGAATGACACAATACACATAAAATAGAATTCCAGCATCGAATAGAAATCCGTCATTTTTGATAATACGGTCAATGAATAATGGGAAAAAAATAATACGTAAAAATAGCTCTAATTAGAACCGAACCATCTTTATCAAAAGGTGCCAAAATAGGTCTTCATATTCACAGTGAAACTTCTCATCAACATCAAAGGAACTGTAAGTGGAGGACTGTGGAACATGACAGGATATCACTCCCAACTTCTTCAATACTCTCTTGGAAGGGAATCAACATTACATGGTAGTTATTCCCATCAGTTGACTTTGTAATTCTTATTCAGAGTACATAGCAATAACAAAATCATGTAGATAACTATTAAATACCATACTGGAAGTGCCACAGGCAAGAATAAAAAAGTATATCTTAGTTTAACCAGACCAATGAGCTGATAAACAGCTCTCCTAGAGATTAGATATCTAATCCCAAGGATTAGATATTTTTAAGTGGCTAGGAACTAGTTGGTCACCTAGCAAGGGGACCTACATTTTATTGTGGGATCCGAGCCACATTATATCGAGAAATGAATTTCTATCTCCAGAAATAGATTCCTCCTATTCCCCGTTGGCCGAGCCGAGAATCGAACTTCGGACCACCGGATTGGTAGCCAAGCGCGAAAACCTCTCGTTCAACGAGGAACTTATAAACGAGAATAAGTAAATAGCAATGTTTATACTTAGAGACAGCTCATTCTTCTGAATGAGCATCTAACTTGCTTCTAAAAGTATTTACACTTCTAAGCAATTAGTTATCTTGTAAATTGTCCCCTTCTTCCAAAGACTTACACATAAGCAACTAACTCTGTTTTAGATCGCCACTGCTATTGGCAATTTCTTTGTTCAAATATTCACATAGTTTGGCAATTATATTCCCAATATCCACTCAGCTTGGCAAATAACCTTTATTACAAAATTATTCACACAGCTTGGCAATTAATTCTAATCTAAATATTCATTCAGCTTGGCAACTAGTACCTCTGTTCTAAATATCCACTCAGCTTGGCCATTAACCTTTATTCTAGAATATTATCATAGCTTGGCAACCACCTCTGTTCTAAATCTTACCTCCATATCGAACGACACTCCTGCTGTGCAAGGAAGGACGACCCTATCAGAAGGTCTGGCAAAAACTTCCATTTCAGGAGGACCGGCCAGGGTGAACTTCTCTGAAATCAGAAGCAGTAACTCATGTGAGGTGTTTTTATTATTTTCATTCAATTCTATGGGTCTTTTGATATGTTTGAAAGGGGACTTTGTCTGTGACATCTCATAAGATTTTGCTGTTGTATTAATTTACCTATCCTAACACACACACACATATATATGCATACACAATATATTTATGTGTGTGTGTGTGTGTGTGCATTCAAAATAATGAAAACTGTATAACTGAAAAGATTAAATAAAATGTAAACACAATTGAAATGACTGATCAAAGTATTTTGAGGAAGATCTGGCCATGCAGAGAGAATAGAAGTCAAGAGGTTAATGGAAAGAGTGAAATATCCGGAAGAGTCGATAAACAGGAGGAAAGAAAGACCTGGGAAAGAACTGGATGTAAAGAGTGGAAGAGTTATTGGAAAGGAGAGGCCTTAATACCTAAGAAACGAGAGAGCCTCTGCAAATCAGCTGAGGTAGTGAGTTTCCCGTGTGAGTATTGCTTTGTTTATTTCTCTGTAGAATCTTCCCTTAAAACAGCATTTAGTTCGAAGTTGAAGTGGAAAGCAAATGATTGCTTTTCAATGTCTGGACTTATAAAAATCAGATTCTTTCGAATTCAAATTTCCCCCAGACTGCAATGGGAAAGTATTCAAGTCCTTTACAGAACTGGATGCTTTCTGGCAATAGAATGGCAAACGTTTCTTTATTTGTACCAATAGACTAAAACAAGTCCCTTTTTTCTGTCTGTTTGGAAGCTTGAATTTCAGTTCAGTGGCCCCTTTGGTAGGTATCAAGAAGAACCTATTCATTTCCAACAGGTAAACATCCACCTGCAACCAGTTATTACCTGAGGTAACGTCCGGTGCGCAGGATCTGCCAGGCTGAATCAGTTCTTCCTCAGGGCAGTCACTGTGGAACTCACAGGAGTTACTCAGACCACACCAGCCGCACCTGTACTTTGCCGAAAGAGCCTGGCAGCTGTCGCAGGTGTCTGCCTTTCTTCTGCAGCTGTATACCTTCACTGTTGGAGGTAAAAGAAAGATTATCTTTGCAGATACAGGTGTGGCGGACTTGTACCAGTCAATAAACGTGGGTCTGTTTGACAGAACTAGAGTGAGTCAAAACTGCTTTTTTTGATGTAATTAAATGAACATTCCTCCAATTAACAAAATAATTTAAAAACACACATGGCTGTTGAAATGAAAATAAACAAACTTAGATTATACTTAAATAAAATCATATTGACCAACATGATTTTTTGTTCATAAAACTAAAGTAAAATTAATAATCACTACCATCAAAGTGGATCACCTGAGGTGACCTCATATCCCGGCTAATCAGCTGGACAAGTCATAAACATGAAGGTCATAAACATGAAGGTCAAAGGTCACAGGATCTTAAGTTGCAAGATCACAAGTTTATTATTAACAGTCACTGGGCAGTAAATGTTCCAAAAGTGGGTCGTTTTTTTGTGAAATATCTCAAGAGAATTTTTTTAGGACATTCTAGGCTGGTGAGTAGAGATTGAGGAGGAGGAGGAGGAGGAGGAGGAGAAGGAGGAGGAGGAGGAGGAGGAAGGGGACGAGGTAACAGGCAGCCAAAGTTACCAACGAGATAAGAAATCCAGCCGATTCCACAAAAGATGACCTGAGGTGACTTAAACCTTGGGACAACAAAACTTGAGAACCTGCCAATCTGTCAGTCCTTCAAACGAGTCCTACTGACCATGGACATCATCCGGATTACCGATGTAGCGCGGTTGGCCCTCCTCGCCCCAAAATACCCTGAGGGGGACGTGGAACTCATCCGTGTCGGAGAAGTAGTCGAACACGACCTCATTGCAGTAGATGTGGTCGTACCAGAGGCGAGCCTTGGCGACTGTTTGATGACCCTCCATCAGGAACTGGCACTGGAATTTGGCGTCGTCGAACGTTTTCTCCTGACGATGATTTTTTTTTTTTTAGATGGTTCGTCAAAAAGTAGTTTTTTATAAATAGAACTGAATCATGGACTCAAGTTGAGTTTTAAGTGAAAACCGACTCATGAGGAGGCTGCGAAGTTGGGGTCAAAGTCAGTTTGAGAAATTTCACCAAGAAGTAATTCTTCTTTGTAAACAAACCTGACTCTCAGACTTAGTTTTCAGAATGTTTGAATCTCGAGTTTGTTGTTTTATTTGTATAAAACTAACTCTGCCACTCACTAGCATAGATTACCTATATTTCTAACGTTATAGATTTGTAATAGTTTTACCTATATGACTGTTTTAGGTGACATAGATGAAGGGGAATTATAGCTAACGAAAATATGCTTAACAACATTGCAATTAATTTTTATATAATTATGGGCTTTTAATGGCATAAAAACAATCATTAAAAAACTACTTTATAAATACAGGTCGTAATAAATCTGACTAACATTTTCTTTGCAAATATTTTCAAACAACAGCAATAAAAAAAAGGTAATTAGAAATAAAAAAATGAAATTGACTCTCCAGTTTCTATTCAGAGGCGGAACCTTACCTCTCCAATATTCTTACTGTCGAGGTTGACGGACCAACTCCTTCCTTTGGACACCAGGATTTCGGGAGGATCTCTTGCGATGGCAGGGCAGTTTTCCTTCCCAGAACGCCTCTGAGTGAATCCTTCCTGCAAGCAATAGGAGAGATACCCTTTACGAACATTCAACTGACAAACATTCAACTTACAGACATTGACACGCAAACATACGGGATCACAAACTGAAATTGTGTTCAGACCACTCCCCTTCGCCACCTGTAAGTTCACATTTTGTTTTGCGCGTCAATTCTGTACATACAGTAGGGGGGTCCCTGTATATATATATATATATATATATATAATATATATATTTTACTATATATTATAGATATCTATATATATATATAGATATATATATATATATGTATGTATATTATCCTCCACCAAAATGTCTTTGAACCACACAGATGAAAAAGTCTTTAACTGAAAGATAAAGACTTCTTATTAGAGTAATCAAACAATGGTCAAACATGCATCTAGTATCCCAAAATTACCAGAGACCCAGAACCACTCACATCTTGCCCATAGATGATGGCGTCTACGTCAGAACCTTCTTCTAGGTCCTTGAGACATCTGTGTTCCCCCAGATGCCACCTGCAGGAGGGCTTGGCAGTGACGCAGTCGGCGCAGGTGGAGTAGGAGCCACACACATGATGCACTTCTGGAGTCACTTTGGAAATAGGGAAGACATAGATTTTACATTCCCCGGGTCCCCTGCATAGCCCAGACTCGTCGAATAGATTATGATGAGTTTGGAAGTTAGGTAAAAACGTATCTAACACAGAAAGCTCATTTCAGAACAATGTAAGATCTTAAGGAAAGGAAATTAGATGCATAAATAGCAAATTAAATTTTAAAATCTTTTTGAATCTTCAGGAAAATATAAGAAGGCCAAGTGCTTTTCAAGGGAGGTTCCTAACTTCCTTGTGGCTCCAGATAATCTTTAATAGATCAAATCAATCAATCAAATCCTAACTTCCCACAACGTCAAATGATGTATCAGATTTAAACAGAAAGGAAAAAGGACACAGATTCATGTACTACACAAAGAAGTGGATTTGGTTACTTACCTGGGGGACCTAAAAGTATCTTGACATCTATAAATGCTTCCACGGGAGGTTCGGTTAACGTGCTACACTGATAATTCCCGCTGTCGTCTGGGTTAACCTGAATGGAAAGTTATAAGCACATTTTTCATTCACCTTTGATTAGTACCAGCACCTTTGATTAGTACCAGTGGCATTGAGGCTAACCTCTGTACCTGAAGAACAAAAGGCATTACCTAAACTATAGTGTGAATGAAAGATGGGGTTACCTGTTTCTCTGTTTAAATTCCTTTTTTAATTTACCCACTTTCACTACAGCTGAAGCTGTATCTGTTCAGTCCTCATTGTAGTTCATTTAAATATATGACAGTTCTAGTGAAGGTCAAACTTTAGTAGCATGTGTGACTGTGACAGTCATGGCCCATGGTTGTGTGAAAAGTAGGAAAAAGTACATGTACTTGGCTGTGAATGTATCCAGTGGAAGTGGGACAAGAGAAGTGGTGAGTTACAGAACAAGACCAGGGTACATGACAGAATTGTTGAGCCATCTCCTTGATAGGGAAGTGAAGTTTGGATGTTGAGTAGAAATGGAGGAAGAGGCGTATAAGTTATGATTAATAAGTATTGCAGCATGAAGATGAGAAATGTGGGAAGAGAGAAGTGGCATAGGTGAAAGGGTGCATCTCAGGACATTCAGAGAATGACAGAAGAGAGATCTGTGAAAAGAAAGTATCATTCAGAGGTGTTAGGAGAAAGGAGAACCAGACCTAGGAGAGGATAACAGAGTACAAGTGGCACTGGAAAGGAAAGACATTCGCATCTAAAATGTTGGAGAATATGTGAAAGAGAGAGATGAAAGTTGCAGTATATGTTGAGGGACCAAAAAGCAATGCTGATTAGCCTGTCTGTACAGGTGTTTTAAGGGATTACTGGTATTTAGTACCCAGCATTGAAAATATGAAACAGTTCAGCGTATGTGTATATTATATAATATATTATATATATATATATATATTATATATATATATATATATATATATATATATATAGGTGTTTGGGTAAATAAATTCTTATGTTAAAACAGCATACATTTATATATACTGTGAAAGGTTTAGCCTTGAAATTTTCACCAAGCATTATGGGATGAAGCTGCATGCCCTGTGCATTCACACAAAAACACCCACACACATGAATTATAGATCATATAACTTTCGAAATGAATAGAACATCACAACTGTACTTTAAAAAACCCAAAACCCAAATTGGGTGATCCTCTCAGACCCAGGAACCAACCTCCCTAATCGTCAGGTAGACGAACTTGGCTCCGTCAGGTCCCAGATCGGTGACGACGTCCGAACGAGGGTCGTGGGTGATCCTAGTACCTCCGGCGTGTAGGATGGTCGAGTTATGGACCAGAATCACCTCCTGCAATTAGGGATGGTGATTATGGTGTGTCCTACGAGGACTGGGAGATGGGTTGAAGGTATAAAATGTATGCATACGTGAGATCTTTCGTCCAATACACTTATGCAGATAAACTTGTATGTTTTATTTGTTTAGTTATTATCTATCTATCTATATGTATATCTATATATATATATATGTGTGTGTGTTGTGTGTGTGTGTGTGTGTGTGTGTGTGTGTACGTCCTTATCAACTCCATGGGGTATCTTACCTGGTGAATACCTGAGTTTATGATACAGGTGAGTGTCAGGGTCCCGCCCTCCTGAACCGACTCAGGGCCTTGCATTTCAACCGAGATCGGGTGCCTTTTGATGTCAAATTCATCTTCATCTTCATAGTCTTCCTCTTCTTCTTCTTCTTCTTCTTCTTCTTCTTCTTCTTCTTCTTCTTCTTCCTCTTCTCCTTTTCCTTCTCCTTCTTCTGGAACGGGAGATTGATGTCAAGAAAGCAGATGAAAATCGTATGAAGAAAATCAGAAGAGTTTTATTGCTTTTTTTTCAAAGTTCTGTTTAGTCAGGTGATTTGCGCTGGACTTGCGTGTCATGTTAGAAGCATTGTTTACTTTGATGATAAGCTGATATTGGAAAATATCCGGTATACATATCCGAGTATGATGTATTTCGTCCTAGACGAATATTTATCAAGCATTCTTTAGAAGATGGAGAAGGCTGACTAGCAATGACCCCATATAGAAATGGGAAAAGCTGAAGGCAAAGAAGAAAGAAAGAGATTCTTTAGAAGGAACTGAAATATGGAGCAATCTACATTTGATATTTCGAATTATAATGAACAAAGATTAACTACAAAATTCATGTGGGTTGTAAAGACACTTGATATCCAGCCATACAGACATACGAGCAAACATTTATGTGCACAAGGAATGAGGCTGTTACCCCTTCTCTCGTCAAGCCTCTGAACACAGATCAAAAGAGAGACATAACGAATGTGTAAATTTACTCAGGACTGTGACGTTTGTCGACCCGAACTCATCGAAGGAGATGAAGCACTCGATGAGGCCGGCGTCACTCAGGGCCGAGTCCTTGATGAGGAGGGTATGGGTGACGAAGTTTGGCTCCCGACGCCCGTGGGACTTCTTCCTGGAGCTGTACCGGGAGTTTGGCGCCGTGGAGTCGACTGACTCCGAGTTGTGCAGGAAGAGGACCTGTAGATGAGGTGTTGGTTGTTCAGTGGTGGGACGGTGGTGTTGGAAGTAATAATAATAATACTACAATTAATAATAATAATAATAATAATAATAATAATAATAATAATAATAATAATAATAATAATAATAATAATAATAATAATAATAATAAAGTCGATCCCATCTATTCGCGGTTCTGGATTCGCGGCTTTTCTAAGTCGACCCCACCTATTTGCGGTTCTGGATCCGCGTCTTCTTCGACTATTTGCGGATTTTTCGTTGGAGCATACATCCATATTACTCGCTGAAAATTCGCCTATTCGCGGAAATTTTCCACAGAGAAATATCCACCTATTACTATGTTTTCATATTATTTTCTTGGCTAGATACATTTTTCTTGATAAAACAATTAAAACAGGAAGGTACATGCATTTTTTGACGGTTTTTTTTGGTGTCTGAATTACCAAAATAGGCAGTTATGAATGTTTTTAGAGGGGTGTCAAGTATTCGCGGATTTTAGCTATTAGCAGGGTTTTGTGGTCCCTATCTCCCGCGAATCCCGGGTGGTCGACTACGAATAACATCTCAGAATAAGACCCTCCTTAAATCAAAGCTTTATTAAACAAACAGGTCGTCTGGATACCACTGAGTTTGTAGTGCAGTTTCAAAAAGCTCTCGAATGTGTTCCTTCGTAGCAGAAGAGGAATTTCATAATACTTGTCCAAAGTTCATTTATGCATTGACGTTCCGGTAGTACTCTCTCCCAAGGGGTACAGTTATAAATATGACATTTACACATCCAGTCCGGTACAAGATTGTATGTAACTGAGTAAATATAACACAATCACTGGCCAACTTACGAGTTACGTATCTTGGATTGTTCGTAAGTTGGTTTTTGATATGTAGTGGATAATTTTTGTCTTTGTTTACCTTCCCGAGTTAACTCAGGAGTCATAGACTATACTTTTTTCACAGCATTTTTAAATCATGCAGTATTATAAAGAATACAGCAGATGCATCCACTTTTCAACAAGAGATGGTGCAGCTTTGCTATTGGAAATACGAAAGGGTTCCTGGAGCTGTCCAGAAGTAGTAGTACACTTACCGGTCCAGTCCAGTATGAGACAGTGCAGTTGACGACGATGTCCGCACCAATAGTGACAGGCTCTGATGTCACAGACACAACTCGAGGCTTCGGGGCTCGTGAGAGAGAAAAGTAGAAGCTTAGACAGGTTATAGAGTCAAACTTTTTATGGTGAAATGCTCTCAAACTAAAATGGGGATCGATGCTGACTGGTCTAAATAACTGGCAAATATTTGTGTTGATACAGATTCCTTGAACATCTTGAGAATACTGATTGGTGTTGGCCTATCAGATACTATGAATAATAAAGCCTGGTAGAGATTGCTAGGTAAAGACTCTTCTGTATACACTATTCAAATATGTTGCAGAGATTGCAAGACAGAGCTTTCAAACGGATTATGGCTGATTGGATGGTTGGAAAATGAAGCTCTGATTACAATAACAAACCTTTATAAGTCTTTGAGAATGGGTACTGTTTATGCCTTCATTATAATTTCCTGTGATAATGCTTATATTTCCATTATCTTCCTTGAACTGTCCATCTGCGCTTTTATTTCTATACTGTAGCTGATCCTGTTAGTGATAGTTACAACTATTGAACAGACATTTCGTCTTATCATTTTCATAATAAAAATGTGGAGTGGAACATATTTCCACTTTTGATGAAGCTATACCTACGGTATCAAGTGCTCTCGTTAAGATAAGTCTCTACAGAAAAGTACGAGATACAAATTCTGCAAAAATGGAATCAATGGAGAGCAACAAAAGTTTTTAACGAAATCATTCTTGAAAGTGACTGATTTAAGACAAATACTTTGGATATTTGTTATCTGAAAGTCTGAGAGGAAAATTGAAATTTAATCTAAATCATGAAGACTGAGTTTTAAGACTAAATTTGGGTATGGAATATATATGGCTACAAAGGCTAAGAGAGTCGTAATGAAAAGGAAGATCTGATACAGTCTAAATCAGTATAAAAGACTTGGAAGTAGATAAACTCAAGCCTGATCTCTAAGTCTAAGACTGGGTTTGATAAGTGAAAGAGACTGAATGAGCTAAAACTGTAGAGAAAGCTATGTAGTTGGATAAACCAAAGTCTCTCTTCTGTACCCGAGGATAAATATTGGAAAAGGAAGATCAGTCATAAGAAGACTTACTTTTGAGAATCCTGAAACTGACTTAAAGACTTACTTCTTAGTACGAGCTTCGTCTTGGCCCGGATTTCCCTGTCCAGGAATGTGGCACTGCAGTAGTAGTCTCCTGCGTCCTGAGCAGTGAAGGCAGGGATGAACAGGGTGGCGGACTGTCGGCGACGCTGAAGGAGGAATATCACAGAAATGAGTAATGGGTCATTCAGTCAATGTAACTTCATCTTAGACCTATTTGCACCCGAGCAACCGGTGACAGAACTAGTTTTTTTTAATTGTGGATGTTGTTAGACCTTGAGTTGTCCTTTAACAAGTTGTTGCTCTGGGAATTGGATAGAACAACATGCAGATGATGCTACTCTTGTTGAAGTGATTTACATCAGACAACCAATAATTATGAGTCGTCGTTGACGGAGGTCCAGTAAATCTGGTCCATTCTGCCTAGAGGACAAATTGCTGTCGTTCTGAGATCTTTGGATTCTGTCATCATTACAATGTCGTCGCTCTGGGAACCGGACAGGAATGGAATGGAATATAAAGTTTAGGCCAAAGGCAATGCTCTGGGGCCTATAAGGTCATTCAGTGCTCAAATGGAAATTAAGAGTTAAAAAAAAAAGTTTGAAAGGTGTAAGGAGGAAAACATCAAAGCAGTTGCACTAGGAAACAATTGTCAGGAGAGGATGGAAAGGCAGATGGAAGAACAAGAATATGAACGGAGGTATAGCAAAAGGAATGAAAGGGGTTGCAATTATGGGCGCCGAAAGGATGCTGCTAAGAATCGTGGGTGTATATGTAGCTCATTTCAAACAAAGCTAATCTTATGGATTAGCTGATCTTGTAAAACACTCCCAATCCACAACTTCCCAGACGTACGAAACAGTAAAAGTTTGTATTAACCTCACATGAATTAAATCTTTAGTGTCGTCACCTCTATAATGGTAAAGTGAAAATTAGACCTATTACAGTACATTTTCTGTATTCAGCAATGATAGTCTATGAGAAATAAACGCCCTGTTTACACTTGCCGTCCTCCAGCCCAAGGCCAACTTCTCACACAAGTGGCCCCCATACCAGAATGCAAAATGGCCCAGCCTCCAAGAAGTGGAACTGGGTTTTCTTGGTTCAGTCTTATATTACAATCATTTTCACAGTCTGGGATTATTACTTACTATTAGTCTTTACGAGATCAAACCTTTACTAGGAAGCATCATGCAACATGCAATTTGCATAAATGGATGATTGTATTGACACAATTAATCTCTCGGTTGATTCTGTTTTCCTTCCCAGGTAATGGATCTGTTGGACTAGGCCTACATGGATGGTGGTTAATTATTAGTGATAATTGTAATCATATAAGGGCTAAAGTTGAATGCATCATCTCCAAGACTAAGATAAACGTCTGAAAAATCTATGGAAAAAAAAAACGAATACGAGGCGTAACTGATACAACCACGAAAAATACGACAGCAAAAGTACATCGAGGAAGGCTTTGATTGCCAAGATTGCAAGAAGAAGAAATCGAGTGAAAGCTCCAGACTCCATCCATGGAAAGAAGAAGAAGAAGAAGAAGAAGAAGAAGAAGAAGAAGAAGAAGAAGAAGAGAGGAGAACGGACTACGGACGACTTCTGCAGAAAGAGCGTGGAATCCATCACGGGTATGAGATAGGAAATAAGACGTTTAAACTCCAAAAGACTCTCTCTCTCTCTCTCTCTCTCTCTCTCGTCCTTCCTCTCTCTCTCCTCAATCCTCTCTCTCTCTCTCTCTCTCTCTCACCTCAATGGGCTCTGGGATCCCGGCATTGTGCCAGGAGACGACGATCTCTGGTGACCCTCTGGTGGAGCAATTCAACACCAGATCCTGGTCGCTGTCACTTGGAACCTCCTCGGGGAGTTTCTCCACGAATTCTGGGGGCTCTGTGTTGAGGGAAACAGGGTGTGTGTTGGGGATTGTGTTGGAGGAAACGAGGGTGTGTGTTTGGGGGATTGTGTTGGGGAAACCGGGTGTTAGAGTTTGTGTTGGGGGAAAAGTATATTGATTGTGTTGGTGATTGTGTTAGGAGAAACAGGGGTGTGTTGGTGATTGTGTTATGAGAAACAGGGCGTGTTGGGGAAAACAGGGTGTGTGTTGGGATTGTGTTGGGGGAAACAGGTAGGGGAAGGAGATTTAAAGAAACATTAAGACGAGAGAAGGTCACGATGAATATGACAACATATATGACATAAAAACAGCACCTCAAAAACAACAACAACAACAACAACAAAAACAAGGACAATCACCCTCAATTTCCAGGTAGAGGGTATCGTCACCCAGCACGTGCCCGCTAGGCAGCATGACCTGGCAGGACCAGATGCCGGACAGGTCAGAGCTGAGGGTGTAGAAGCCGAGGGTGAAGGTCGTGCTGAACGACCCCGCCGCCCTGGGCTCGTTCTCGCTGATAGCGATGTTGACCAGGTGGTCGGAGGTCGCCATCTTGGTGCGGTTCTGGATGGACACTTGTGGGTTGTCGAAATGGGAGAAGAGGACCGTCTGTCGGGCGATAAGGTGAGGAATTAATCTGGTTAAATTGGTGACGGAACATCAGCCTATTACCTTGATTCAATTCTGTGCAGTTGATATAATTCAAAATCAATTCATTGTCCTGAAATGACTGGCTGGACAAAGCCACCTGGTGACTATTTGGTTTAAACAGAAAAATGGCCACAGTTACTGGTGATATCTATTATCTTACGATTGGCATATATGTTCAATTATCACTAACATTTCTTGAACCTATGTTGTATTACCTTTTCTAAAACATAAGCTGTATTACCTCTCAAAACTGGCGCCAAAATCCTACAAATAAGAAAGTGACAAAGGTAACTTATTTTACGTCAAAACGACAAAGCTACGAAATTCTGCTCTCTGATAATTTGGCAATTTTTTCAAAGCGTTTCAAATTACATATCGTACACAGTTACGTGACTGTAATTCGTCGTAATATTTCTATATAAACTTGAGACTAAATCACATATATTTCAATTGCAATGGTGGAATAAATACGAAGTTAAAAGAATAATCAATACAGTGGAATCTTCGCTTGAATTCATTTTACGAGCGAGATGAAGTGTTTCGATTTAAGCTTAGTGCAAAGGTAATAGATAACACGCCACACTTTATTGGTATGTTGTGAATATTAGGAAACTTTACTTATTCTTAAATAGTTGATTGCGTCCCTAAACATACAGATTTAAAAAGGACAACGCTCGCCATGACTTTAAAATTTACACGTTAAAGATCTGTTGAGATTTGAATCTAAGACGTTCCACGACATTTTGGCAGAAGGTCGATTGCCATCACTCGAAATGAACACGTACTTTGACCCCATAAACAAACAAAGACTAAAACCACCCCAGAGAGAGAATGACCCAAGATGACATACAGAGATACGAATCAGTGTGGACGCCTCTTTCGAAAGGCAATAAAATAAAAGAGGAGAAGAAGAAGAAGATTAAGAAGAAAGAGAAGAAGGTCTCTCAATTAAATCTGCTTACCACCGAGTCTGGATCGACTCCATCCACTCGACAGTTGATGGGGATTGGAGAGTCCCTCCAATTCGGACGATCTTTCACTTGAAGCTCGAGGTCCACCTTCACCAGATCTGGAACATGGGTCACTGATTAACCACAGGCCAAGCGCTGGGAACCTAAGAGATCATACAGCGCTGGGGAGGATACTGAGAGTAAGGCGAGTTTGAAAGGTGTAACAGGGAGAAAACCTCAAAGCAGTTGGCACTATGAAATCATTGTTAGGAGAGGGTGGATAGCAAGATGAAAGAAAGGTAATATGAACGGAGGTACAGTAAGAGGAATGCAAAGAACCTTTAGTAATGCCTACAGGCACCCCGTGAGGTGCGCTGACGGCACTAACCCCATACGGAGGCCAAGGTGATAGAATAGGTGTTTTGTTGACTATCACTGAGCAAGAAAAATGCAGTGCAGCGCACTTTCGGTTTCTTGGCAAATCCTTCAGGGATGAGGCTGCAAGCCTCACCACCTTTTTTCTCTTCTTGCCTCCATAGATATTACAGGACAAGGGCCATTGTCTTATTCATCCTTTACATAATGAATTAAGGAAGGAAATACTGTCTAGAAACGACAGGATTACCAACAGCATGTTAACCCCCTTACACACTGCGCCACTCACCTCTCCCTTATAAATAATCTATCTTTTAGCCGACACTGAAGCCCTTTTATTCTGGTACTCTTCTGACTTCGTTTAATCATCTTACTCTAACTCTCTTTCTCTGTAATTTCAGCATTAGCAAATGATACACCCTTGTCACAAACTTATCATCCATTTCTCTTTCAACATGATCAATGCCACCTCAGACACTTCAGCCCATATTTCAAAATTTTATGGATTCCATCTCAACTGCTTCAATCTTGCTTCTAGCTTTCATAGCCCATGACTTCCATAATGGAAACTTGGCTCAACCACACCTCTATATATCCAAATCGCTACACATATACTTCTCTTTACACCCCAAACCTTCTGCAGAGATCCAGTGGCTTTCCTTATGCTAGTTCTTCTGTGACTCACTTCTCTATCCATCCTACCATGAATCATCACATTGCTTCCCACATAGGATGAATAAACTGTTTCAATTCGTCCACCATCCTTACTGTCATCCTTGCTCCATCCCCAGACAGTGATGCCAAAAATACTGGCATCAACCACTCCAGAGTCTATAGGTTATTCCCTTTTTCCCTGCAACTTTGCAACATCCATGTTTTCTCTGAATATTTACAAAATTGTCGACACCTTGTCTCAGACCAATTGTACACCAGACTAGCATTCATTTGTTCATTGTATATATACGTATTTGTTATTTTGTGGTATATTTACACATTCTTCACAACTTTTGGCTGTTTTCTATGCCATTTGATAACTCAGGGTGGCCAATTCTCTAGAAGGATGATAATCGCACCTAATAAGGACTCATCAAACTGCCTTGGCACCCTAGATTTTCAGAAAGCAAAAAAAAAAAAACTTGACTCACCCCAAACCGTCACTTCGACACTCCGGTACGTCTGAGGAGTCGTGTAGCACTCGTAGGTCCCAGAGTCATTCTCTGTCACACCAGAGACAGCCAGAGTATGAACGACCGTGTTGTCACCAATGCCCAGAGGCTGAGTGTGGACTTCGTACCTCCAGTCCTTGTTGCTGTCGACGACGACGTTGTTGTGGATGAAGGTGACCTGAGGAAAGGTTGGAATTGGTGCATCTCACGATGTAAACAAACTGTTTAACTGAACTTCAGAGATAATGGCCTATTTCATCGTTCAAGCTATTTGCAAGGGCTTTAGTTGACCTCCCAGGTCCCTAAGGTGACCTTGTGCCAGCTAGGGCTTTGGCTCATATAGCATCCCTCAAGATTTAAGAGTTTAAGACATTCATGACTTAATTCTGGACGGTTAACGAGATTAATATTTAGGAATGCAAGTTGGCTGCACATGGGATAGATGGTATACTCCAAAAAACTAGTCAAGATATGTTCCTGAGGAACAGAAACTTTCTTGACGCAAATTAGGTCAACAGTCGACCCAGCCTACTAGTGGTTCTGATTGACGGCTTCACCTATTCGCGGATGTTTCTGTGGAACGCACATCCTCATTATTCGCGGAAAATTCACCTATTTGCGAAAGTTTTCATAAATATTTACTGATTGCTGTATTTTTATATTATTTTCGTGACTAGATACAATTTTCATGATAGAACTATTAAAATATGTAGGTAAAAGTGTTTGTAGTGGGGGTTTTTTGTGATTGAACTATTAAAATAGGCAGTTATAAAATTTTAGAGGGATGCCGAGTATTCGCGGATTTCAGCTATTCACAGTTGCAAGTGGGTCTAGACTCACCTCTCCGTCCCACTCCTTCACCGTACAGGTGACGTTGAAGTCTCGTCCTATGACGGCCGAGGATGCCTCCACGCTCAGGACTTCATCTTTGGCCGCTGCGAAGTAAAAGATTCAGAAGATGAAGTGGTTTAACCCTCTACGAATGGAATCCTCAGTATTCAGACACGGATCAACAAGAACTGACTCACTGTATACAAACCTTCTACTACGAGGTGCAACGAACTTCTCCCTAATTCGTCAGCCACGCACTCGTAGACCCCCTGGTCAGCGGCCCTAGCTGAGGTCACCTTGAGGATGTGGGTCATCTCTTCCAGGGAGGAGACTGTGGACTGGACGGTATATCTGGAGCCTTCGTGCTCTGGAAGCTGCACTCCATCTTTATGGAAGCTAACCTGTGGAGAAGAAGAAGAAGAAGAAGATGGAGAAGGAAGAGGAAACAATTCATAATTAGTGGAGCAATTCAGATGACTCCTCATTCTTATCCAGGTCTAAGGGCTTCAGTATAATTGCAACATCTGCAGTTGAGATTTTCATAGTAACTAAAACAAATAACAAGAACAAATATAAGCGTCTATATGGAAATGATAAGAATTATTATCACGCAATAAATGAATGAATGCTCTGTTGAGCAAAGACAGTACAAAGACAATCGTGGAATTGCCTTGCAAAAATAATCACAATGTCATTTCGATCTTTTTCAGTGACTCTGGGAAGAGTTAGTTAGCTCAGTGATCTGGTCAGGTAAGACAGACACCTGAAAATGAATGAGTCACAAGTGATACCTTATTGGGCCCGTTGAGCACGATGCAGGTGATAAAGAAATCCCTTCCTGTGATTGCCGGAGAGGCGAAAATGTCTAGAACTTCTGCAGGGCGGTCTGGAAGGGAGAAGTCTTTGGTGAATATTGGTGTGTTTTGTGGAGATCCATCTCCTGCGGCTAAGAAAGCTATCCAATAACCTTGCATACCCTTGGTAAAGTAGCTAGAGATCTACACCACTGTACTTTGAAATATCCAGTAGCCAAAAAGATACAGTATGTCCTTATTTGAAAAATTATAGAATTACCTTGCCAGAATTTATATAATGCTCTCGTCAGAGATCTTACACTTTCCTTGTCATAAATTTTCAAAATATCTTTACCACAGAAGCTGTGGAAATCTTTGCTAGAAACGTTACAGAATTTACTTTTCAGGAAAGCTGTATAGAATATATATTTAACAATTTATTAAGACCTCCCCCCCGAACAGTTGCCACCAGAAAGTACAGTTCAAAGCTGGCACTCCCAAAAAGTACATTCAACCCACACTTGGCACCCATACAATGTATAGTCAGCCATAAGTTGGGACCCCAACAAGTACAGTTAGCTTGAGTTTGCACTCCCTGTTTTTTAGTACAGTCAGCCCAGTAGTTTAATCCTTAAGCAGGTCTATGTCACTGCCAGTTCAATGAAACCCTTGCATCCTCAAACAAAATATGCCCATCACACTTACCGTGTACCTCGACGACAGTAGACGAGGAGGCGTAAGACCCGGCGTTGCAACTGTAGGGCCCAGCGTCCTCTAAAGTGGCGTCCTTAATGGTGAGGTAGACCTGGGTCATGCCCTCCTCCGTCGGGTAGGAGTCCACTTGGTACCGGCTGTTGTCCAGGGACTTCACGGATGCCTTGTGGAACTTGAAGTCAACCTGCGGAAGTATAGATTTCCTTAGAGTGTTATGAAGGGAAGCGTTATTCGCTGAAGCGCAAAGAGGTGGACTTGGTACAAACCTGAAGAAATAAATCCACTGGATGATTCTTTATTGAAGAGCATCAAGTTTAGCCTAATCTACTTTATGGAAGTCTAATCATTTGAAAGTGAGAGACTGAAAAGAGGTTTTGTGAAGCTTTTTTTTTTATTAGTGATGTACATAGAATGAAATGAAGTGCATTTGTTGGTTGTGTGTGTGTGTGTGCTGAAGAGAGAATGAGATGAAATGTTAAGTATCAAAGAAAGACACAGTGAACTGAAAATTAATCCAGAAGCAATTTCATAAGCCACTGGAAATACACCAATTTCATAAAATCTGTGAAACTCCAAGACCACCTTAATAAATTTGGTTAATAAATGAATAAGTAAGTCACAATTATCATCACCATCTCTGTGAATTTCCTCCGCTCATATTTTCACGTTCTTTGTCTTCCACGAATCTCCACTCATCACCAGCCACCTCTTCTATAATTCACATACAAGTAGGCCTTGGTCTAGCAACTCCTCTTGTGACCACATGAGCTAGTCTAATACTTATCACGTGCTCTGTTCTCCCAGGGGTTGTACGAAGGAAATGGCCAGACCATCTCCATCTCCCTGTGAGCCTTTTAAAAAGACAATAATAAACAGTATATATAAGAACAAAGCTTACCTCTCCATCCCAGTTAATAACTGTACATTGGACTGTAAAGTTGTCCCCTACGATCACAATTGGAGGAGCTATGATGTCAAACACTTCGGGTCCAGCACCTGTGAGATCCGTGAAGAAAAGAAACTTCAAACCAATTCAGTGAATAGGAGTCCTTTTGGCAGATTCTCTCTCTCTCTCTCTCTCTCTGAGTCAAGGAACAAAAGTCCAAATGAAACTTTATCAAGGATATACATAATATGTTTGAAGTTAGTAGAATTTCTTTAAATAGACATTAAAAGATTTTATCCCCAGCCATTGTTCATATTATTTATGACGTGAAAATGCCATTAAAAAGTAGGGTACTTAATATTGCCAGAAATTCACCATTTTAATACTGAAATCAATGACAAAGTGTATATATATATATAAATATATATATATATATATATATATATATATATATATATATATATATATATCAATGTTTGGTAGTTTAACGGTGGTACGGTTAACTTTATAATAATAGATTCCAGATATTTTTATTGCGACGCGTTTCGTAGTTTCTTCATAACAACATTTTCAAGCCTAAAGAGACATTACAGTATTTTAATGGTAGTTACAGATTATGTAATTATTGACTGACAAAGCGTGAGTAAAAGTGGCAACAATAAGATAAATGGTTAAAATCTTTAAAATAAATTGCACCAGCATACTAAAAAAATAAATTATATAAGATCTTTAAAATAAATTACAACCGTATACTAAAAACAGAATGGTGGGAAAGACAGAGATGGAAAGTTTATTTACACTACAAATGAATGACTGAATGATTTATGTTAAAAGCAAGGGATAAGATGAATTGTCAAGGTTAAGATCTGGTTTCCTTAAAAATATTTCTATTGACAATTCATCTTATCCCTTGCTTTTAACATAAATCATTCAGTCATTCATTTGTAGTGTAAACTTTCCATCTCTGTCTTTCCCACCATTCTGTTTTTAGTATACGGTTTTTTTTTTTTTTTTTTTTTTTTTTTGTAATTTTTATTTTAAAGATCTTATATAATTTATTTTTTTAGCATGCTGGTGCAATTTATTTTAAAGATTTTAACCATTAACTTATTGTTGCTACTTTTACTCAGCTTTGTCAGCCAATAATTACATAATCTTGTAACTACCATTAAAATACTGCAATATCTCTTTTAGGCTTGAAAATTTGTTGATGAAGAAACAACGAAACGCGTCGCAATAAAAATGTGGTGTCTCTTAACCTACGCTCTTCTTTTCCTACTAGATTCCAGTATTGTTAAATAATCTTATTTTTGTACCTGTCTTATCATTGAGGAGTCTCTCTTGTCTATAAAAGCTTTACATGTTTTTGAATGGTTTCTGAAATTAGACAGCTCAGGGCCGGACAATCTGCTTGATGCGAGTACACATTGATGCTTAAAGAACCCATTCCAAGAGTGGTAAAACTTTTACAGACAATAAAGACATCTGTTATTTTTTCTCTCTCTCTTTTGTTGCAACTTTACGCGACTGCAGTAGTAGTAGTTCGTTTTTAACTTTCTTCTGGGTAGGTCGTCACAAGTCGATGTCTCGTTCTTCGAGTAAATGTTTTAGACGTTTTATTCTGAATGGTCTTATTCTAATTGTAAATCGTAATACTGATTTCATTAAGTTTACTAAATGAAATGTTGTCGGATTTTTTCTTAATTTATTATTATTTTCTTTTTTTTTGGCGTCAAGAAAATGTGACAATGAGGACTTTTTGAAACGTAGGCATATATTATTATTATATATACAATATACAATGCATATAGATAGTACCTCTCCCCTCTCCCTGACCTCCTACCATATATATATATATATATATATATATATATATATATATATATATATATATATATATATATATATATATATATATATATATATATATAAACAATTATCACATCACCCTGATTCATATAAATCATTCAAGCTACAAAATGTCCTTTAATATCTAATTCGCTCTACCGCGGAATTGATATATTTTCATATAAGTAAACGCGAAGGGGAATTTGTTAGTTGATAATAACGTCGACCTCTCGTGGATCGAACCACCGTCCAGCGGACAGGGACGAAATCAAGACGACAGTGATGTTATCGATTCGGCTAAAAAGTGAGGTTATCAGATTTTATACCGATCTGACCTTACAAATCACCGTCGAACTCGGTTATTAGTAATTAGAATCGATATCCAACGAAATTATTATCAACTGAAAAAAAAAATCCCCTTCGTTTACATGTATGAAAATATATCAATTCCGAGGTAGAGCGAATTAGATATTAAAGGACATTTGTAGCTCGAATAATATATATATATATATATATAGTATATATATATATATATATATATATATATATATATATTCACTGACAAAAAAGTGAAAGAACAAATAGAGAAAAATCTGACTCACGGATAACGTCGACGATCACATCAGCCAGGAAGGACCCAGCTTCGCTCTGAGCGGCGCACCTGTAATTACCGGAATCGCCCATCGAAGCCGCAGGTATCCTCAGTTCCCCGTCGGCGCCCACCTCCACCCCGCCCACGTTGTCCACCGGCACCCACTTTTCACTGGCGGTTCCTTTCAAGGATCAACACAAACTTAAAATTAGAGTCCTGGTGTTTCCAAGTCTGAAAGGCCCAGTTTAAATTGCATTCTTGTAGCCCAGACTCGAAGAAGGGACGACGAATGTTAAAAGGAAATCTTAAAAGTACCTCGTGAATATCAGAGTTTGGGAAAAAGGGGGCATGAAGAAAATCCCACAGCTTGGCAGTAGAGGAAAAGAAACAGTTTGCAGAACTATGAACTTGAGTTTAAATTCCCCTTATGCAGCCCAGACTCGAAGAAGGGACGACGAATGGCTAGGGAATACTTAGAAGTACCTCGTGGACTTTATCAGAGTCAGGGGAAACAGGGGCGTGAAGAAAATTCCACAGCTTGGCAGTAGAGAGAAAGAAACAGGTCACTGAACTACTTGCTTAAGTGATTACAGTTACCATTAGGTGGAAACGGGAAGATCTGACACGACAGAAGATCAACGCTGCTTGATAGGAAGAATTCTTCCCTCGAGCTCACGAGAGCAGTGACTGAAATAATACCTATAAAAACAGAAAGACAGCAGTGCTACTTTGAGGACAGGAGTAATAGGGTCAAGATGTGACATCATAGCGTAAGGCTTAGAGATGAAATGCACCTCTTTTGCCCCAAAATAGGGACGAATGAGTCCATCGCAAAGCGATGCTCAGTGAGACGAAGCAATGAATGAGACAGGGACATTGAGAACAAGAGAGGAACAGTAGCCGGAGCAGACAGAAATGGGGATGCTGAGGTGGATTGCGGGAATCTCGCTGCGCGAGAATCAAGACTCTGAGACGGTCTGAGCATGTGGTAAGGATAAGTGAGGATGAGGGATGACGAGGGATTGGGTGAGATTTGTTAGGAGGTAGAAGCCCAAGAAGGAGGCAAAAGAATATGTGGCGTAGCGAAGTGAAGGAGGATTGGAAGACGAAAGCCTTAGCAGAGGAAAATGCTTTCAATAGGAATAATTTTGAGAAGACGCATCAAGGCAACCAACCCTTTAACATAGGGTTAGCAACAGGCATGAAGAACGCAAAGGAATGAATGTACTACATCAACAAACTTCTATTCTTCTTCTTCTTCATAAACATTCACGTCAAACTCACCTATTCTCTTTTCCCAAGTGATGGTAGGTGGGGGAGATCCAACAGCTTTACAGGATACCTGTATGGTATCGCCTTCTCTCACTCGGACCTCCGAAGGCAGAGGTTCCCCAAGGGACGGAGGCACTGGAAAATAAATGAAGAACCTGTAAACACCTTATCTCAC
>NC_087222.1:30424360-30444694 GCF_015104395.2 Macrobrachium nipponense
GAGACTGCCCTCTCTCTCTCTCTCTCTCTCTCTCTCTCTCTCTCTCTCTCTCCTCCTACATTCCACGAGATCTGTGTTGTGAGTGGGCGCGGGTGAAGGGTCAATGGAGTGCCAACTCGGTGCCCAAGGGCATGCCCCATAATTATTCGGGCACTGATAAGATTATGCCCCGAGGTGTCGAGTGTCTTCAGCGTCGTCCTCGAACGTCTAATCTGTTTGTTATGAAGCTCTCTCGCCCTGTCGCTCGCTCGGGGAGTAAGCCTACAACTTAACTACTTTGCGTTTGTTGTTATTGAAAAAGGTGTTACGTCGCATTAAAGATACGGGATTTATTGTTCATAAAATACAGCGTATTTATTTTAATTTACATCAGTGAAAATTGCGCTATATGACCTCAGATTTCAGCACACGCCCGAAGCGAGCTGGAGGTCGGATCGCTCACTCCCTGTTTGCTATTAATCGCATATTCTTTATGCTTTCGTTGAATTAATTGTTTATTAAGGGTAAATATTTTTGGCTTAATTTTCAATAATCATAAATTCTCTTTTAATGTGTGTTATTTTATTATTCTAATTATTTATCAATTTCATTTTCTATCATTGTATAATTTATTGCCCACTTAACAAGATTTAGGGGCAATTTTAACAATGTTATATTTTAACATCTTGTTGAAAATATAACTAATTATAGCAGTTTGTTACATCAGAGCTATATCTGCTATTTTTGAGATGGCGCTTAATATCACTCATATATTTCTCTAATAATAATAATAATAATAATAATAATAAGGTATGGTAATATCATGATAATGGTAACAATAGGTATATCATTAGATACTCACCAACCACTTGGCCTACTAAGTCATAAACATGGGAATTGAATACTGAAATATATATATAGTATATATATATATATATATTATATATATATATATATATATATATATATATAAATATATTATTATATTGATTTTCAGTTTTTTTGTTTCGGCATCCAGTCATTGATCTGACTGATTTTCTCGCTTTCTTAAAAGTAAAAAAATATTTTGTCATAAAATGATATGACGTGAATATTTTTGCCTTAAAAAGTAAACAACTATATCATCGAATGTTTATATAGACAATAAGTAACCAAAGAGGAATTAGATGAAGGGAAAAAATCAAGCTTAAAACAGTGGAAAAAATCGACTGCTTTCAGAACAGCTTTCGAAACAGCTGAATAATTTGGGGGAGTTCGTGTCGTAGATAAACATTGCTGAAATCAGCGTCAGAATAATAACAAAAAGGATTATTTTGTTTAAGAATTAGGAGACAGAAAAGTAAAAAAAAATATAAATGTGAGCTTGAGAATGGATATAACGAGGGAAACAAAAAATATGCGTAAGATAGATTTTGAAAACACAGTTACTAATTCAAGTGATGGTTAAGACTGGAGACGCGAATAATCTTAAAAAAATAAAAATAGATTCATTATTGGAACCGATATCTAAACAGCTTGCAATAAATTCACTATTTTTCAAAGGACAATTTCAGATTAACGTCCAAAAACATTACCTCAATAAGAGCCAGTGTGAATACAACTCAAACAGCAAAGAAACATCACTTGAACCACCGCCAAAAGAGGTCAAGATAAGAGAGTACAACGAGTCGAGAGAAGCATTACTGTAACCCTTATTGTGTCAGCGCAGTGTACGTGAGACAGACATCACATCCCTGTCATGTTCGGAGTTTGAATGCACCCAGTCTGGGCAAACCAACCCATCGTTGGCTTGTCAGTCATGTCACAGTCAGACACAAGCATCCGAGGGGGGCAGGGGAGGGGTGGGGGCAGGGAATGAAGCAGATAAGGGGTAGTACAGAGACCCCAAACCAAAGTGCATCGGCCGAGTTCTGCTCTCAAGAGTCCGTGACTTGATCTGAGAAACGATGTCGGGGCGTCTCCTTTGGAAAACATGATCTTACGACTAGTGACAGATCTGTGAATGGGTCTTGTATGAATGAAAGACAGTAACTTACAGAGAGAAAGAATCTATTCCTGAGTTGAATTGAACTCTTACATCAATTCCTCCTGGCCGAGGGTTTATTAGGTCTTAATAGAGGACATTCTTCATGGGTCCTACCGTAGACTATGTGGGTAGCGATGGGTGGTTGAAACCAACGTTCTTCGTAAAGTTAAATTTCAAGTCAGTGGCCCCTTTGGTGGGCTTGTTCCATGTGAATAGGTTTCATCTACAGACGTAATAATAGTAATAATAATTCTTGGTGTTAGTAGCCTACAGGGAAATCACGAAGGAACAAAATAATCTTCTGTTATTATATTACCATTATGATAGCTCATCGACACACACGGTAAAGCACCATTTGACTTGAGATACAGACATAATGTGCACACAGACGAATAAGCCTTGACTGAACCATAATAACGTCTTTTGACAGCCTCGCAAATATCAGAAAGTGTCAAGGGCTGTCACGACTCGTCCAGAGAGTGGATCCCTCATCGATAATCTCCGGCTGAAGATGAAGTATTCGATTGATGTCAGGTAATGAGGAGCCTTTTGCGACATGAGATAAGAGATAAGAGATGAAGTGCCACTGGCTACATATTATGGCTGATTGGATCGTGTGCGGTTCTTGTGGGTGGTCTACTCTCTCTCTCTCTCTCTCTCTCTCTCTCTCTCTCTCTCCTATCTTAGGATACGAGGTCAACGTAGGATGTTGTATGGTTCTTGTGGTAGTCTACTCTCTCTCTCTCTCGTAACGTTGCTGGATGCAATTAGCCTTATGCTCATAACATAAACAAACATCGTATATGTCGACGTTTCACCACATCCATTCAAATCGCGGACAGTCCTCCATTTTGCCCTTAAACAGCGGGGTCAAAGGGTAATGGGTCACTTCTCTCACAGTTCACGATAAATTGCCTATTTTCTCACAGCTTGTGATTTTAGTTTTGCCAAAGAAAATCGGCCGTTAATCAGCCATTATGACCGAAAATCTATGCTGACGATTAGTTGACCCAGAATCTGTGCTGACTCTTAGTTGACCTAAGATCTGTGATGATTCTCATTTGACCCAAAATCTGTGCTGACTCTCAGTTGACCCAAAATCTGTGCTGACTCTCAGATAAGTAAACATCTCGTCTAATTCTTCATTTATGCTGACTTACTGGAGAACTGATTATCCAAATATACTACTGAATATTCCTCCATAACTCCCATGGACCCCAGCCAGAGCAGAGGGCATTTCTGGGGGAGGGGAAAGAGAAGGGGATGGGAGGGGAGGGGGTGTGTGTGAGTGCCACCGCAAGACACGTAACCTTGGCAATGCATAGAAGGAATCCGCGGAGTCCGACGGAGCTGGCAATGACCAAATGCGAAAGCCTATGTCGCCAGCCATTCCCGGTTCTGGCAGAGGTCGGCTCGCGATTGGCACCCGATGCCATATTCGGGTGATTCATGCCCAACATACGATGGAGGGGGGGGGGGGGGTGGGGAGGGGGAGGAAGGGTAAGGGCATGAGGAGGAGGGGGGGGGGAATGTATGTTGGTACATACTTGCCGAGTCTCGGGACGTTGTTCATCGTTGGAGTCTTTGTTTGTCTAATGGGGGAAATAAAAGCTTCTTTTAGTCAGTGGTTTGGGAAGATTCGTTGTAGATATTTCTGTTGGTAATACACACACACACACACACAAACAAACACACACGCACACACACATATATATGTATATAAAAAACTCTTTACCACAGACAAATTACGAAAAACAAAATAGGGTCTAAATCTGGACCAGTTTCGTCTCTATATCCACAAAGTTTTTCAGATGACCTGGATAAATATATATATATATATATATATATATATATATATATATAATATATAGTATATTATATATATCATATATTATATAATATAATGTTCACACTTACGACATGCTCCTGATTGGCTGTGATAAGCCAATCACAGGGCTTTGGAAACTCTCACAGTCTCTCGAGAGAGTTCACATAGCAGGATGCAGTAGTATTATCCACCTCTCCTGAGGGGATACGTCTTTGAAAAGTACATCCCTCAGGAGAGGTGGAGCATACTACTAAAATCCTGCCTATGTGACCTCTCTCCTCTCTCGAGAGAGAGAGAGAGACACTGAGAGAGTTTACAGCCCTGTGATTGGCTTATCAACAGCCAATCAGGAGCGTCGTAAGGGACTGGTGGCCTAGATATCAGATGCACGGTTTGAGTGAATCTTCTATCTATAGCTTATCTCATGTGGTGTTTTTAAATGATTTTGCACTGATATACTACGTTCTCTGTAGATTTCTCATCTTGTGAACTGGTACTGTGACAAATAGTGTGGAAAGAATTAGTTGGTCAAGAAGGAATGAAATTGGTATTTTAAACCCCTTGCCTTTTTTTTTTTTTTTTTTTTTTTGATACGTGTAAGGTGGTTCATTTTTATATTTTTTAATTGAATGTTCAGTCAGATACGGGCGTCATACCCTGTATAATAATAATAATAATAATAATAATAATAATAAAATAATAATAATAAATAATAATATATACCTTTTAGTGTGGATATATCTATCCATGAAATTGTATAATAATAATAATAATAATAATAATAATAATAATAATAATAATAATAATAATAATAATAATAATAATAATAATTAGATTTCAGTGTCAGTTCATACATGATTATAGAATAAATGATACTGCACTGCTATTATTATTATTATTATTATTATTATTATTCAGTAGATGAAGAACTAAGAGGAAGTAAAGGAAATACAGAAAAAAATAGACCCCACTTATCAAAAAGGAAAAATGAATTAATATATAGATAAATAGATAAAGATGTATCAGAAGTTAAGGAGAAAATAGTTTAGGTAACTATGTACAATTTTTCTAGCATTTCGGAAGCGTTATTTTTGCTTAGACCTTCTGAGTTAATGCATGTGCACGACATCCTCGGCAGGAGCTGTTCCACAGTTGAGTTTAGACAGTGCAGGCATTGAATGAACGAAGAGGATTTAAACCTAGAACACGAATGCAACACGGGATTCAAATCCGAAAGTCCGTAGGCAGGATTTATTGAATTCATTCAACAATGGCCTTTAAATCCCGGTGATCCTACACTGGAAGGATCTGTCAAGACATGTGAGGCGAGTTTAAAACTCCTACGTCCAACGCCAGGGATTTATTCGGGACCGTTTAAGGACAGACCGCAAAATCCTGTGAGTCCTAACGCCAGGTTAAGCGCCGGGGGGGGATTAATCCAAATATAAAATGCACACGACACACACACAAACACAAATTGCATATATATGTATATAAAAAGTATTAAGTGTATGTGTTACTTTGCACATAGCCTAATTGCGTTACACAGAAAAACTTAAAAAACTGCTTAGTAGACAAATCTGTTATATATCCCGAATGGTAAAAGAATCGTTACCTATGCAGGTAACTTGAATA
The DNA here is from genome assembly GCF_015104395.2 of Macrobrachium nipponense. Taxonomy (NCBI): domain Eukaryota; kingdom Metazoa; phylum Arthropoda; class Malacostraca; order Decapoda; family Palaemonidae; genus Macrobrachium; species Macrobrachium nipponense. The sequence goes on from NC_087222.1 coordinate 30,429,829, forward strand.
GTTCATATAATTAACGCGCACTGCTGAGACTTCACTAAGTCCGATTTAAGGTCGTTTCGTGCGTCACAGAGGCATGAATCAATATTGGTTAAAAAAAGACCTTAGCCTAGTTTATTTCCATTCCTCATAAGATTACATTGTTCTTCGTATCATAATTTTCGCTTCTTTTGTGATTTAAGTCCGTCATCTGTTTTTCCACTCTTCTTTTTAAATATTCTTACTCTCTAGAAACATTATTCAGCGTTAAAAGCGATCTATCACCACGAAAATATAAACCGCAAAGTAAAAATGGCCCAAGCCGAAATCAAGGATCACGAATGAGGGACATGGCAGTAGTAGTAGTAGTAGTAGTAGTAATTGGACGTCCAAGCCTCTACAAAGGCTCCCCCCGTTCCTGCCGTCCTTAACTTCACACCCTTTGAAAGCAGCTCCTTTTGAGGGCGGGCACGCGCGCTCTCCTTTAGAAAGCGTCCTTCGTAGGAGCCTCTTTTGGGAAGACTTGATTTCATTCTATTCCGAGGTGCCAAAAGGGAAGTTTTTTTTTTTATTTCTATTTTTTTTTCGTCAGGAGAAGAAATTTGTAAACATAGATAAAATGCTTTAGGGTTTTGTCTTCTACTGTTATTCGTGTTTGTTCAGTGTTCCTTATTATTTGATAATGTTCATTTTTATTTTTTTTTTATTCATAATTGGAGAGAGAGAATTCCATTAGATTTCAGAGTTACTTGCTCATGTTAAGTGCCACTGACTGAAGCCAGAGAGAGAGAGAGAGAGAGAGAGAGAGGAGAGAGAGAGATTGATGAGAGTAGAGAGAGAGAGAGCAGAGAGATTAGACTGCTATTGTGTTTATAAAGTATACATATATGTATATATATATATATATATATATATACTATATATATATATATATTCATATATATATACATCGGAGAATATAGCTAATGGTCTCCTCTTCATTCAATAGAGAGAGAGAGAGAGAGAGAGAGAGAGAGAAGAGAGAGAGAAGAGAGTACTCAACAAATCTAATCACTTTCCAGTAAAGTAACCTTGAGTCACTAATATCATGATTTATGAAAAAACAAAAAAAAAAACTTAATCAATTCGTTTGTTTCTCGCAAAATAAAACTCGCAGGATAAACGAGTCAGGTAGTATAGCCTTCTTCTCCCCCCCCGACCCACACCCCCCCCCCCTAACCCTTAACGTTCTGGAACGTTCAAATTGCAAATCGTTTTGACATAACCTCGATTGTGGTTCCAAGGCTTTTTATTGTGTCTTTGTATGAGATTGGTTCGTATTTCTTTTGTTTTTTTTTATATTGCCTGATGCTCTCAGACACTCCCATCGTAATCCGTTCGTCACGTTCATCCTGAAGCAGGTTAAAGGAACGTAAAGGAACGTTCCTTAACCTTGAAATACCCTCATCTCAGAAGTCGTCTTTCTTCCCATTTCAATATCTGTTAAAATATGCTAAGACTCGGTGACAGATTTCTCCTCGCCTCTCGCTATTCTATAAGACTTTGGAATTTGGGGAATATTCCTACTTTGTATTTCCCGCATTCTCGTAACCTTCATGTTACATCTTATATCTCGTTCAGGAGGTCCTTTTTATGTCGGATTTTTTGACTACGAGCTTTTCCAGTGTCAAGTTTTTGGTACTTTTTTTTTTTTTTGACTAAGAGGTCCCCGTTTTTGTCAAATACTAAGATTCCCCAATTTTTGGTCAAATTTTGTGAATCTAAGAGGTTCCAGTTTTTGGTCAAATATTTTTGACTAGGGTCCAGTTTTGGTCAATATTTGCCCTGGACCCAAAAACCCACAGCCCAAAAACCCACACGTAATCTTTGCTTAACCCTGCTAAGTAACAGACAGAAACCGACGCATTTTGCTGTAATTTCATTACGAAATGTCCATAGAGAGAGAGAGAGAGAGAGAGAGAGAGAGAGAGAGAGAGAGAGAGAGTGTCTCATCTCACACGGCAGCTTTATGGGGCAAGATATAAACTCATTATGTGGGGTGTTAGGGGGGGGGGGGAGAGAGAGAGAGAGGGAGAGAGGAAGAGAGAGGAGGAGAGTGGGAAGGATGAACAGGGCGTCTTCTATACGTCATGTGTGGTTCTCTCATGGGGCGCCTTCTATTTGTACAAGCGCGTTTTCATTGCGGACGCACAGAGGGTGAGTTTCACCACGAAGAACTCATTAATCTGTATATGAGAAATTTTCATTCATAGAAGCTGTTTTGGTAACGCGAGAAGTGCGTAATTGGTTTGTTTACACTTTGAGGCAATAAGCTTTATTATTTGTTTGGAGAATGTACCATAAAAAGGGTTTGGATTTCGCCCCTGGAAATGGGAAGGTTATGCACTTGTAACTTAGATGGTAGAAGAATAAAGTTGTCTTACGATTCTCCATCATTTACTGTCATTATCGCTTACGCGGGGGGTAAGCCTACAAACTACTTCGTGTTGATGTTGTTGTTGCTGGGGGGTGGGGGGGTAGGAAATGTCGATGAAAGAGCCTAAAAAGGTCTGAAAAAGGTGATTCACGTTGAGTTAAAGGTGCAGGAATTTTAGGATAGGATATTTATGATTTCTTTATTAGAATGAAAATATAAAAAATAAAAAAATAATTCTTATGTTAAACATTACAGAAAAAATTATTTCTGATAAAATGTATCGTATTTATTTTAATTTTTCGTTGGGGGAACGACGCCCCGCCATTTGACCGTAGATTTTACGGCGCGCCTCGAGAGAGAAACTGGAGGTCGGATCACGCCTTGTTTATATTAGATGAGATCACGATCACCAATAATTTTTAATTAAAAACACTCTGATGATGTGCGGGCTTATAATAGGATGTAAACGCCTTCTCTAGTCAGCTCCTATCGTGGATGAAGTGTTAGAGGTCTTATCTTCGGATAATGGATATGTGGGTCTGAAGCTAAGACTAGCTATGATAGCAACTGGAATTTGGGAGGATAGAGGAAATATGGTATTTATAGTCTGGTACTTTTGGGAAGAAATATGATCTCTCCTCTCTGTGTTCCCTTTACTTCCTCTTAATTCTTCCGACGAACAATTTAATCATCTTTGGGAGCTTGAATTTCAAGTCAGTGGGCCCTTTGTTGGTGGGCTTGCTCCATATGAAGAGGGCTCATCTCCTGAAGAATAATAATAAGTAAATAATAATAATAAAATAATAATAATAATAATAATAATAATGATATTAATAAACCTTCCGTCATTCTGGTTACCATGTCAGCATAGATCTTACCATACACACTTTTTGGTAAACTAAATCACCAACCGTTTATAATCAAGATTCCCCACAGACTGTTATTTTTAGAGCCACTTGCCACTTGCAGATTCGCATGTCAGATGCTTGCAGCAAGCAGTCTTGCATCCTAAGGAGGTTAACATGAGCCTTAAAAATATCAAGCCCAGGGGTGACAGATTTAGCTGATGAGATTTTCATATGACCAGTTTCGAGAATTATGCTCAAATATTCTCTCGAAGGAAGGGACCAATGACTGATAACCCAAGCATATATTAAAATGTGTTATGTTAATCAGTCATTATTTGTGAATATGAATTTTTGTGCTATATTCATCTGTTACGTATAATTTAGCCATGCTAATACCTTATATATATATATATATATATATATATATATAATATAATATATATATATATATATATATATATATATATATTCGTATATATATGTATATGTATATATATATGTTATATAATATAATATATATATATATATATATATATATACGTAATATATTTGTATAATATGTATATATATATATATCTATATATACACTAAATTTAATACTAGATTAATATAATATATTATAACTATATTTATATATATATAATATACTAATTATATATTATGTTTAAAGTGGGTGGTAACCTTCCAGTTTTCCAGCTATGTGTTTGAGTTGAGCGTGCTAATCTCATGTCATTTGCAAACCACTGCAGTTGACTATTCACCACCATACATGATTTACTATCAAGGTCAACAGAAGCACAATGAATTATTATCAAACAGATCAAAGTATTCGTCTCTTTGGGACTGAACTCTGATCTCTCTTTTTGCGTGTGTGTGTGTGTGTGTGTGTGTTGTGTGTGTGTGTGAGAGAGAGAGAATGCATAGGAGGAACGAATGTGTGTGCTTTCATAATAGCCCAAATCTGAGGTCAGTGACCTGCCCAACTGAGTTCTGCCAGAATCATCTGATGAGGGCAAAGACTTAAACCTCAGTTTGTATTTATGTTCATCAAAATCTCTAACTTTAGAGGGAAGTTTGTTTATTTACAATCTCATCTGCAAAATGATATACCTCAAAAATGACTGAGAAATGGAGATAATTGGTCTGTGTTCGGATGATTTGTTTTCTAAATGTTTTTGGATATATATTTTTTTGGATGTCGCTGAAAATGGCAGTAATAATTTTCTTCATTGCAATTCCTCGATAAGGTTTCGCTTTCAGTCATTTCGTCTGTGGGAATTTTCTTCCAGATGCAAATATAGACATTCTGACCTATAACCTTATTGATACCTCTTACAAATACAAATATCAAGAAAATGAGATATTTATGTGTTCTTTTTTAATGAATGTTTGACTGAAGGAATATTTCTTTCTGTTACTTTTAATAAAGTTGGACATCTTTAACATACCTTTATTTTTACCATTACTCAGTCTGTTTCCTCTTTTGAAGACAGTTCTATAAAGGAAAACAATGGTATGGACTTTAACTGAAAAATGTTTCTCTGTATTTCAGTTGTCCAGTTGTAAATAGATATTTGTTACACTGGCAAGGTGATGCCATCAGTCTCTTACTTTTAAAGAATCGGTCAAATCCTAAATGGAAAGTCCACATGTAGCTCATTTATAAGTAGACTGGTCTTATTGTCTTGACTGGAAACAGCTGGCAACTGAGGCAAGCAGTGGGCGTGGCCTGTGTCTTCACTTTGAACGTAAACACCCGCAGGCTTTCGTTTCAGATATACAAGCTATAGTGCTACTTTAATGAGAAGTTATCAAGGATGATCATTGATGGCTGATTAATCTTTTCTCTCTGTTTATTTTCAGTTTGCGACTGCAACAGAAATAGCGATGATATCAGAAGACAGGAGGTGGTGGAAGGCGGCAGCTTCACGCTGACGTGTTATGCACAATCATCAAAGTTGAAGGCGGTAAGTTATTCCATCGTGCAGTTATACGCATGCATAAATGCAATGATACATATTCTTGGAGATATAATGGCTATGGATACGTCCTTCCTCCCTTATTCCATGTTAACTCGGGAATCTGTTTCATTGAAGAGTGGTAAAGAGACAAGCCCCTAATCCCTGCTGGTCTCTGGTTCCATTTATTTGATAAATCGCCTTTGTTTCCCCGGTGCTAAAACCTCACTTCGAGGAAGCCATTCTTGATGGAAGACGCAACTTTAGTCACTTAACTCTACGGAGTTTGCACATACGTTTTCACGCCTCGTCGCCTTGTTTTCTTGTGCCTGTCTTCGAGATCTGATTTTTAACTTGATAAAATAGCAAGGGGTTCTGTTCCTTACCTTTCACTGCATTCTATTTCATTTTCTTCTTTCCCTTTCCAGACTTCGTTCTATCAGGTAACTGGCTTTGTTCTATCACACGTAGGCTTGACAACATTCCGTCAAGTCGTGTGTTGACGTTGTGAGGTCGTGAGAACTGACAAGTTGGTCTGCTCCATTTCGGTCTTCTAGTTCTTTCGTTTTTCCTCATTTCCTGTCATCATTCGCTATTCCTCGTCATTCACTATCATTGCATTTAATATTTCGATGTAGTTATTGTTGATATTCGATTTAAGGTTTGTTCAAGGTAAAAAGAACAAAAGTTACAGGTGATGTTAAAACTATCTACGGTAATTGTACGTACATTATCAAACTACTACACTTAAAGAAAACTATTTTAAGGTAAACTAATATAAAGTGTAATGCCACGTCTAACATACGAATAATAATCTACTTTCACTATACTTTCGAGTTAGCGAGGCCTGGTTTAGGAAACAGAATGAACTTTTCCTTTCTTAACTTAATAAAGGATGAAAAAGAAGTTAACTAAACTAATAATTCTTTTGGTTTTCAATCTGCGACTTATCTTTATTGTAATCTCTGAACTATTACAGTTTGATAAAGTAATTATTGCTATCTATTAATGATTCTTCTTACTTATTCAACTGTGGTGGCTTTCTTGCCCCATGGTGAGTAATTAAGTCCAGCCCTAGTGCTAAACGGTGGCCTATAGCTTGGCAGTACCTGTATTATAGAGCAAAGCTCAGGATACAAGCGCTTGGTACCTTGTAGTAGGCTGGATCCACAGTCTAGAATTGTGACCTGTACCATGGTGTGAGTCATTAAGTCCAGCCCAGGTGCTAGCAGCATGCCTAGCTGGTAGCACCTGGTAGCCCAAAGCACCAGGTACCTTGTAGGCTGACACTTCTTCAAGTAAAGGCTAGAAGAGCCACTGTCGAAAATGATGAGCTTCCTCAGGAGGAACCCTCCCTGATGGCCACTGGAAGAGGGATGACAGATGGGATTTGGGCATTGAGAGCTCTCTCTCTCTCTCTCTCTCTCTCTCTCTCTCTCTCGCTTCTATTTGTAGAGGCCTATGGATTGAAAAACCAATAAGCAAACAGCAAGAGAATCGTTTAGTCAGGTAGGAACTGCAGCCACAAGGAACTGGTTATCCTTTGGTGAATTTAGCCAATGAATCCTCCATAGGTTTTGCCACTTAAGTTGGAAGCACAGTTTAGAAATTCCCCCCCCCCCCCCCCCCCACCCCCCAAACCCACCCTGCTCCCACTGTCCTTGGTTTATGGTAGTGCTGGTAATCTTCCAAGGTCCTTTGGACTGTAGGCGTTGAAGGAGATGAGGCTGGTAAGGTGAGATACTTGACAGGGGTTAAATGTGTTATATCTCTTGCACCTATGATTATTCACTTATCTGTAGACGTATGGTTTTCAGTATTATCATTATTATTCCAGTATCGGTGGGTGTATATTCGAGCTGGAACACAGCGTCCGCAGGTACTCAGCTCAGGACGTCGATTAGTCGTTGGGGAACCAAGAATATCATTGGAATCCAAGGTAAATGTCTAAATGTTTTGTTTAAGTAATCTAAGTATTAATTCAAAAAACACCATAGTAACATGAGTCTCATCATGATAAATATCAATAGCTATATATGTATATATATATATATATATATATATATATATATATATATATATATATATATATATATATATATATATATATATATGCTCCAAATGATCATCCCTAAATGACTGGATGTGAGGAACTATACTCTGTTTTTTTCCATCTGTCCATCCGCCTATGGTGTTTGTGCATGGTAACACTGCGTCCCGGGCTTAAAATAATATCCTATTTCGTATATTAACGGTGTAATTCGCATACAGTAAATTATTACAAACACTTTTCAGTTGCAATTGTACAACCAGATATCCTTTTATTTACCTAAAACTTACACATAGCGTAACTATTTAAAGCCCGGTTCACAGTGTTATCATGCGCAACCACCACAGGCGGATGGACAGATGGAAAAAAACAGAGTATAGTCATTGTTCCTCTGTTCCAAAGAACTAGCCCTGTATGACTAACTCTGAGGAATTAGTCCTTGCTCCCTAGTCCAATGAACCTACTCCTAAGCAGCTTGCCCTAGGACAGGTTTAGTTCTAAGGAGCTAATCCTTGTTCCTTTCCTCTAAAGAAATACACCTAAATAGCAATTCACTGTCCTTTTGCTCAAAAGAGCTATCAAAACCCAAAATTACTGGTCAGTATCCCTTTTCTCCGAAAAACCCCCACTCATAAACTGTCTTCAAGGAACCGGTCCTCACACCAAAGATCTGCTCTTATGAAATTTGTTTTACAGACCTGATCGTTTTTTTGGTATGCCCTGGAATTTTATTAATCTTTCAGTAGAAACCACTTCCAGGAAATTGAGATATCAATTAATCCATCATTAACCACTTTTAAGCATTGCAGTTAACCTCTTCCAAATATTAAGTATTAGTTTTAGCCCTTAATCATAACCCTGCCTTTGAGAATAGACTGAAGGCAGGTTCCTCAGCTGAACTCATTTTTTTCCAGCCGGAGGGTGACACTGTGGCCCTGGAACTCACGTTTTCGGACGTCCGCCCTTATGAATCCGGTCTTTTCATGTGCTGGAGGCAAGGGCAGAAGCCAGACCCTCAGGTCTTGATCACGGTCTTAGGTGAGTCGAAATATACGAGGCCCTTTTTCGATCTTTTGATTCTGTCGTCTTAACATGCAACCTCATCGCTCTACTGTAATAGTCTTCTCTCTGTGACCTTTTGATGGTGTTCTGAAAGGAATGGGAACGATTGAAAATAATTACCCATTGGTTGTAATGACTCTTCTATGTAGCTGTCATGCATAACAATGCACTGGCAATTTGGCAATACCATTGTTGAAAATAGGAAAGGAAGTATTGGTACATACACAAGAAAAGGCAGTGGTCCCCAAAGCTCAGTCAACTGACCCCTCTGATATTGGGATGGGTGTATTTTCAAAGTTCAAAAGGATACATAACACACTCAGAGAGTCATCAAAACAAAGTTTTACGTTTCAATTTATATTGAGAACATGATGTGAAGGCCAGTTCCATTGTCAGATACCTAAAATATTTAGAATGCAGAGCTATTTGTGCATATACTTTCACAGACAGTGCTCCCCATAGTAAGGAACCAGATCCAGAAGAGACCACTCAGACCCATTTTCAGTGTCAAAATAATATTCCTACCTGGCACCTTTTATATCACTGTCATGCTTACTTATCCTCCGCCACACTTGTAGATCTGTGCTTCTCTTATACCTCTTTGTCAATAATTTCTGTTGTATTCACTACTCATTCAGTATTTCCTCGCACACTTACACCCTTGTGGGTATGTCATTTTACACCTACATTGTTACCAGTACCTAGTTTTATATTGCAATACTATAGTTATGATCTATACTCTTGCATTTATGCCCTTATCAGTACCTACATATCTATACAGACACCAACCTGGTTGCAAATTAGATGTTCCGGCCAGCTGTTTGTGATTTGGTTACTGCATTCTAATTAAAGTATGGTATAAGTATAGTATGATATAAAGTCAATACACAGTTTAGATTTTGCCATCCTATTTGTTTGCAGCATCTCTGAATGTTTGTAACTACGGTGGTGCCTGTACCCACAACTCGTCACCATCAGCTTGTGCGAGTGAATTCTCTGTAGTACTTAGTGTCACGTGCCCCAATTTATGCCCACAGAACCAGGAACGGCGCCCGAGAAGCAGGTCATCAGGTATTCAGAAGGACCGTCTGAGGTGAAGTTTGGCAACTCTGCCACTTTCTTCTGCATCATTACTCCTCCTTGGCCTGTCAAGGTAAGTTCTTAGTGAGGTTTGTGTAAAACATCCCAACGGCTTACATCTATAGTTACAAATGGACTAGATAGGCCAGTAGATTGCCCATTCTGCTGACACACAGATTAAGAGAAATGGTCATAGCTGATCACTGAGACAACAGGTTGTAACTGGTTTGCAGCTGTCCTCGTGTACTTGAATTAAGATCATGCAAAATTAATTCTTGAAAACTGGTTTAGAGTTATGCTTTCTGTGAATGTTATGGAAAACGAAATGTCAGTTTGATCATAATAAAAAAATAAGGAGAATTCATTGCCTAGGCTAGAAGTAACTCAAAATAAACGAATTAGCTTGGATTTAAAATAAGCGTTGGAAAAATGGGTTCTAAAAATGGTAATTGTTTACTCTCTGTGACAGTACGGTGATTCTCAGATGGTAGTTTAGGGTAAAGTCATCAATTCCTTGCCCTTTTCACCACCAACAACAACCCACTATGGTCGACTCACCCCACAAGCTATGTAAATCACTATGTAGCATTTAGTGAAAACCCTTCAACTTGAAATACTTTCCATACTGTCCACATGACCAACCTGATGATTTGATCAAGTCGCAGTGTTAAGAACTATATTAAGCATCCTTGGTGATTTTCGGAAGTTGGGACACTTTAAGATTGAATTTATCTGATCCTAAGAGCCCAGGACACTTAAGACTTCATTCAGGTGACCACTTCCGGATTTCACTCAAGTGATCTTCAGAGTAGAGGGCCCTTCAACACATCATTTATGTTGGCTTTGGTGTCGAGAGTTCTTCAAGACTTCATGTAGTTGATTTGTAGAGTTGAAAACAATTCGAGAATTCATTCATGTCATTTTTTTCTACCCCAGGCCACTTCAAGGCTTCTCTTAGTTGACCTCTATGACCCAAGTTATTTCAAGACTTCATTTATGCAGCCTTTGGAACCCAAACTACTTCTAGACATCATTTATGTTGTCATGAGAGTCTAGGGCACTTCATGAACTCACTCAGGTGATCTTCAGAGTAGAGGGCCTTTCAAAACATCATTTGTGTTGTCTTCATAGTCGAAAGCACTTGAAGACTTCATTTAGACGATCCTTAGAGTAGAGGGCTCTTCAAGACATCATTTGTATTGTCTTTAGAGTCCAGGGCCTTCAAAACATCATTTATGTTGTCTATAGGGTAACGAGTCATTCAAGATATCATTTACATTGTGTTTAGACTCCAGGGCTCTTCAAGACATCAGTTATATTGTCTTTAGAGTCAAGAGTCTTTCAAAACATCATTTATGTTGTCTTTGTAGTCAAGAGCACCTTCAAGACATCATTTACATTGTCTTTAGTCTCCAGGGCTCTTCAAGATGTCAGTTATATTGTCTTTAGACTCAATAGTCCTTCAAAACATCATTTATGTTGTCTTTGTAGTCAAGAGCACTTAAAGACTTGGTTTTTCCTCACTTCTGATTCACTTCAACAGGTAACGTGGTACAAGAACGGCGAGGAGATTGACACATCAGATCGGTTCTACACGCAGAATGTCGAGAAGGACCTCGGATGCTGTCGGGGACAGACAAATCCAGGAGGAGAAGCTCGTCGCTACTCTGACAGTGACTTCTATCAGGAGAGACTCCGTCTTCTCCTGTCGAATTGACAGTGAACCTCCTGACCAGAAGGACATGCCCGTGAAAGTCCTGGGTTAGTTTGGAAAATTTATCTGCTTCTGGAAGGGTTACCAAAACGTTTTACTCTGTTAAATCTACAGATTTGGTTGTACTATGACGTGTGCATGATTCAGAGCATAAGATTTATGTGAAAATAACATTTGGATTTAGTTCAAACCCTTTAGGCTGAAGATACAGAGATTGTAGGATTGACACAATCATTTTGAATGAAGCCCTGATGTGGCTTTGTTTTTAAACGAGTGTTTATAAAAAAAGTTTTGTATTAAGTGAAAATAATAATTAAAATCTTGAATTGATGATGTCCATTTTGTTACAGTATTATTCAAATTCCATATTCCTTCTTTGGGTATCTAATAGGTGGGGACTTGAAATTCATTACAGTACATATCAGCACCTTTTTAATAAAGAGAATAGTCTCCCCAATTATGTCCTGAAGACACACTAGTCTTCGAAAACAACCATGTTCCTAATGCGTACTCCTGGTAATGTGATATCCAGTTATACTTGTATTTTATTTCGTAAATGTTTGTTAATTCGTTCTATTTATTGAGTTTTCTTTACTATTTCTTCACTTGGTTCTTTTCATTTTGCGTATGAGTATTTTTGAATCGTATAATAATAATAATATAGACTCCTGTAGACTTACAAAGGTAAACAAACATGATTCTTCTTTTTCTTCTATCGTGCCCAGAGTCGAAACCTTGACAACAGATCCGGACAAGGACATTGTGGAATACGGACAACCCTTGGCCATCACTTGCGTCGTCTCAGGCACCGATTCGGAGGTGGGTTTCCACGTTTTATTGGTTGGTTTGTTTGCTTGATTAATCTGGCATTGCCACGAGGGGAGGCGGAAATGGGTGATGTTTTAGCTGTTATTTTAAAAAAGTTACAAATTTACGATTTCAAGTTTTCAAATGTTGAACAAATATGTTTTTGGGAATCATTTTCCAGTCAAACAGAGCCTATTCATTTAACTTACATCAATGAATTCATTCAAATTTGCTTAGTCTAACGTGACTCTTGAAAATAGTCATTCTTGAGGCAAGTTTACCCCCTTACCACCCCCCCCATACCCCCACCCCCAAAAGTGGAATATAAGACTCACACTCCAACCTCACTATGGCATCTGTTTAAGGATAAATGCCCACAAGTCTGATGCTCCAGCATGGAGCGCATCAGGTTCTGGCAGGTTTCAGCCTCGGTTCAGTTGCCAAGCCGTCCATTCCCTGCGACCAATTTCGTCACCATCATCACCTTCTTAATCTGTTTCCTTCCAGATCCTCTGGTTGAAAGACGGGTCGAAGCTGGCATTTGGCTCTCACACTCCTGGAAGGGAGATCTATGCGTCGGCCGAGGACGCGAACAGATTCGGATCGACTGTGTACATAGAGTCGATGACCTTCAGAGACAACGGACACTACGTCTGCTACATTCCAGGCGCTTCCAGGAACATCCTCATCAACATCGAGGGTGGGTTTCTGAGACGCAATGAAGGTTCTCCAAGACTTGATGTAAAGGATACGAATCCATTGATGCTGTCGTTTTAAAAAGATAGATGTTCTTTCTTGTATATGAAGTCTTTGATGTACAGCATCTATTGAAGTTTAAATCGTCAGGTTTATTTTGAGCAAGGTTCATAGTTGGTCCAGGATAATAGAAGATATTCCAGTTTGCCTGAATGTACTAGATTTGAAAAAGAACCAACATCTTTTGAAATTTAGTATATTTACAGTTTGTTAGGAATGTGTGGTTAATTCTTAGTTCATTTAAGGATCTTTACAAACTGTCATACCATTTCTTTTGTGCATGATAGACTGATAGTCAGAGAGAGAGAGAGAGAGAGAGAGAGAGAGAGAGAGAGAGAGAGAGAGAGAGAGAGAAAATCCCATGATCTAAGACCGAAAGGCTAATTCATGTTTATTCCCAAGGACGCACTCCGAGGCTCCTTGGTGTCACAGGAGGAGACTTCTTCGAGGATGAAACACTGGTACTTCGTTGCAGCATGCAGTATCTGAGGCATTCTCAGGTAAATGAAGGTTTAGAATGTCTGTCCAGCTCCGTTGGGCTTGGTCAGGAATCAAACACACACACATGACACAACATCTATCTATAACCTACTATCCATCTTTAACCCTTCAGAGGTCATGGCTCCAAGGATCACTGTTAAACTTTTAACCTCAGCAAATACTTTTAGGAGGATGTTCCTTGCCTCATGGCTTTATCCAGCTCCTTTTGGCTTGGCCACGAATTAAGCATAACCCCCCCCCCCACACACACATAATCAAATTCACAAATATATATAACCAACTATCCAACTTTAACCCTTTGGATATCAGGGTCTCTAGGTATGTGAGGCAAGGATGAAATCATTTCAAGTAGGTTTCTGAACACATTTAGCATCTAAGTGTGTATGAACACTGTATTACTACGTATGCAAATAGAGATTACATGTACTTATGAATATATGGAGAACTCCATCATCCTTATCACCATCAGGACAACAAGAATGTAAGATGTTAGCTTAACAGCCCTCAGCTTAGTGGACTTATCAACTATTGTATTGTGATTATTCAATCCTATACTACCATTTTGGATGTGATACATTTTTCTATAAATCTCTTAGAAGTTAAATGTCAAGTACAGGTTAATTAAGGCTTCGAACAATGTGGAATTGTTGTTAATTGTAGGATATCTGGAAAACATTCAAGTGCAGGCTATGCTATGAGGTCTCTGTTACTCAACGGACTTTGTTACATTATCAGAAAGGCTAGACACCCCCAAAAGCGTCTGTTATGTTGCTGTGCTACTGGTGGTACTTGACCTTTCCTTCCAGCCTGTTAAGTTAAGGTGCTACTTAGTAATTGACCATCTTTCCCCCCTTCCAGCCTGGCAACTTCCGGTGGCAGTTACGAGGGGAAGAACTCGACCCAAACTTCTTTCAGGTCAAGGAATACCAAACCGAGTACAATGTCACTGTTCACGAACTGTCAGTCCGAAAGCAAACGAGGACAACTCGGGGACTTACGAGTGTATCACACCATACGGGTCGGCTTCCATATCAGTCAACATGTTCGGTACGTGGATGGAGCGACTGTCGTTTATCTGGCTGGAAGTAGTTTTGTAAAAAATTAATTTTGTCGTACAGGTTTTGATTAAGTAGTAGTATCAAATGAAAATAGTGATACCAATATAAAAAAAAATGGATAAATAGGTAGTCTACCATACTGATTGATAGAGTTAAATCAAGTAAAACTGAAAAAAATAAAGATTAACACAGCTGTACTGGCTTAGGGAGTGAATCACACCTTTAAGCTACAGCAGATTAGCTTAATAAAGCCAATTAGTGTCTGAACCATGGTCTCTAAATGCTCAATTTCATTTCACCCACGAAAAGTAAAACTATATACTTTCATACTTTGGGCTACGACAAGGAATAGTTGAAGTTTCAGACTTTGCTTTTGGTGAAAGGTCTCAGGTATTAGTGAGCTTCACTGTTTGAGCATCAGTAAAGATGATGCAGGTCTTTCAGCTTCTTGTGGACTCCTGGGCCAGAGTTCCTTATTGGAGTGCATAAATCGATCCTGTAGAATCTTCGAAGCCTCGCAGCCCAACCCACTGATGCCTGAGCATGGGGGAATGCATTGGAATCCCACAGTTTTCACAAATGGTAGCAACTGGAGTAGGAATTCAGAAGCCACGTGGAACAGAGCCCTGTGAGATAAGGT
>NC_087222.1:30445194-30476538 GCF_015104395.2 Macrobrachium nipponense
ACCTTATCTCACAGGGCTCTGTTCCACGTGGCTTCTGAATTCCTACTCCAGTTCCTACCATTTGTGAAAACTGTGGGACTGCAGTGTGGGTTGGGCTGCGAGGCTTCGGAGATTCTACAGGATCGATTTATGCACTCCAATAAGGAACTCTGGCCCAGGAGTCCACAAGAAGCTGAAAGACCTGCATCATCTTTACTGAGAATGCACAACAGTGAAGCCTACTAATACCTGAGACCTTTCACCAAAAGCAAAGTCTAAAACTTTAACTGTTCCTTGTCGTAACCCAAAGTATGAAAGTATATAGTTTACTTTTCGTGGGTGAAATTGAGCATTTAGAGACCATGGTTCAGACACTAATTGGCTTTATTAAACTAATCTGCTGTAGCTTAGAGGTGTGATTCACTCCCTAAGCCAGTACAGCTGTGTTAATCTTATTTTTTTCAGTTTTACTTGATTTAACTCTATCAATCAGTATGGTAGACTACCTATTTATCCATTTTTTTTTATATTGGTATCACTATTTTCATTTGATACTACTACTTTGATCAAAATTTTAAAAATCCACGAAGCTGAAGGCTTTCCTGTAACGACAAAATTAATTTTATACAAAACTACTTCCAGCCAGATAAACAACAGAGTCGCTCCATCCACGTACCGAACATGTTGACTGATATGGAAGCCGACCCGTACGGTGTGATACACTCGTAAGTCCCCGAGTTGTCCTCGTTTGCTTTCGGGACTGACAGTTCGTGAACAGTGACATTGTACTCGGTTTGGTATTCCTTGACCTGAAAGAAGTTTGGGTCGAGTTCTTCCCCCTCGTACTGCCACCGGAAGTTGCCAGGCTGGAAAGGGGGAAAGATGGTCCATTACTAAGTAGCACCTTAACTTAACAGGCTGGAAGGTAAGGTCAAGTACCACCAGTAGCACAGCAGCATAACAGACGCTTTTGGGGGTGTCTAGCCTTTCTGATAATGAAGTTCGTTGAGTAACAGAGACCTTATATCATAGCCTGCACTTGAATGTTTTCCAGATATCCTACAATTAACAACAATTCCACATTGTTCTAAGCCTAAATTACCTGTACTTGACATCTAACTTCTAAGAGATTTATAGAAAAATGTATCACATCCAAAATGGTAGCATGGGAGCGAATAATCACAATACAATAGTTGATAAGTTCACTAAGCTGAGGGCTGTTAAGCTAACATCTTACATTCTTGTTGTCCTGATGGTGATAAGGATGATGGAGTTCTCCATATATTCATAAGTACATGTAATCTCTATTTGGATACGTAGTAATACAGTGTTCATACACACTTAGATGCTAAATGTGTTCAGAAACTTACTTGAAATGATCTCATCCTTGCCTCACACACCTAGAGACCCTGATTTCACTGTCATGGAGAGAGACACTACAATTTACCCTTCCCTAAAAAATCAGTTTGATCGTCGTTGACCTAAACAGTGAAGTTTTAACCTGGTTCTTAGATGATTTTGATTGGCAGCAGCCAAGGCAGAAAAGGCCATTAAGCCATGAACATCCTAAAACTGCGTGACAAAGTCAAAAGGTGAACAATAGTCCTTTGAGCCATGACCTCCAAAGGGTTAAAGTTGGATAGTTGGTTATATATATTTGTGAATTTGATTATGTGTGTGTGTGTGTGTGTGTGTGTGTGGTTATGCGTAATTCGTGGCCAAGCCAAAAGGAGATGGATGAAGCCATGGGGCCAGGAACATCTTCCGAAAAGTGTTTGCTGAGGTTAAAAGTTTAACAGTGGTCCTTGGAGCCATGACCTCCAAAGGGTTAAAGGTAAATAGATGGTTATATATGTTTGTGAAATTGATTATATGTGTGTGTTTATGCTTAATTCGTGGCCAAGCCAAAAGGAGCTGGATGAAGCCATGGGACAAGGAACATCTTCCTAAAAGTGTTGGCTGAGGTTAAAAGTTTAACAGTGATCCTTGCAGCCATGACCTCTGAAGGGTTAAAGATGGATATTAGGTTATAGATATATGTTGTGTCATGTGTGTTTGTTTGATTCCTGGCCAAGCCCAACGCAGCTGGACAGACATTCTAAACCTCCATTTACCTGAGAATGCCTCAGATACTGCATGCTGCAACGAAGTACCAGTGTTTCGTCCTCGAAGAAGTCTCCTCCTGTGACACCAAGGAGCCTCGGAGTGCGTCCTTGGGAATAAACTTGAATTAGCCTTTCAGTCTTAGATCATGGGATTCCTCTCTCTCTCTCTCTCTCTCTCTCTCTCTCTCTCTCTCTCTCTCTCTCTCTGACTATCAGTCTATCATTCACAAAAGAAATGGTATGACAGTTTGTAAAGTTGTAAAGATACATAAATGAACTAAGAATTAACCACACATTCCTAACAAACTGTAAATATACTAAATTTCAAAAGATGTTGGTTCTTTTTCAAATCTAGTACATTCAGGCAAACTGGAAATTGTGACTGAATATCTTTTATTATTCTGGACCAACTATGAAACATTTCTCAAAAAAAACTGACGATTTAAACTTCAATAGACGCTGTACATCAAAAACTTAACATACAAGAAAAAACATCTATCTTTTTAAAACGACAGCATCAATGGGTTCGTATCCTTTACATCGAGTCTTGGAGAGCCTTCATTCTGTCTCAGAAACCCACCCTCGATGTTGATGAGGATGTTCCTGGAAGCGCCTGGAATGTAGCAGACGTAGTGTCCGTTATCTCTGAAGGTCATCGACTCTATGTACACAGTCGATCCGAATCTGTTCGCGTCCTCGGCCGACGCGTAGATCTCCCTTCCAGGAGTGTGAGAGCCAAAGGCCAGCTTCGACCCATCTTTCAACCAGAGGATCTGGAAGGAAACAGATGAAGAAGGTGGTGATGGTGACGAAATTGGTCGCAGGGAATGGACGGCTTGGCAACTGAGCTGAGGCTGAAACTTGCCAGAACCTGATGCGCTCCATGCTGGAGCATCAGACTCGTGGGCATTTATCCTTAAACAGATGCCATAGTGAGGTTGGAGTGTGAGTCTTATATTCCACTTTTGGTGGGTGGGGGTATGGGGGGGTAAGGGGGTAAACTTGCCTCAAGAATGACTATTTTCAAGAGTCACGTTAGACTAAGCAAATTTGAATGAATTCATTGGTGTAAGTTAAATGAACAGGCTCTGTTGACTGGAAATGATTCCCAAAACATATTTCAACATTTGAAAACCTGAAATCGTAATTTAACTTTTTAAAATAACAGCTAAAACATCACCCATTTCCGCCTAGAAATTATGTACAGTAAACCCAACATATCCTCTTCTACTTTACACGAATCTACGTCGATCATCCTCCCTCAGCCTCCCCTCGTGACAACGCCAGGCTAATCAAGCGAACAAACCAACCAATAAAACGTGGAAAACCCACCTCCGAATCGGTGCCTGAGACGACGCAAGTGATGGCCAAGGGTTGTCCGTATTCCACAATGTCCTTGTCCGGATCTGTTGTCAAGGTTTCGACTCGGGGCACTGATAGAAGAAGAAGAAGAATCATGTTTGTTTACCTTTTTAAGTCTACAGGAGTCTTTACTATTATTATTATACGATTCAAAAATACTCGTATGCGAAATGAGAAGAACCAAGTGAAGAAACAGTAAAGAAAACTCAATAAATAGAAACGAATTAACAAACATTTACGAAATAAAATACAAGTATAAACTGGATATCACATTAGCAGGTGTACGAATTAGGAACATGGTTGTTTCCGAAGACTAGTGCGTCTTCAGGACATAATTGGGGAGACTATTCTCTTTATTAAAAAGATGCTGATATTTACCATAATGAATTTCAAGTCCCCTATAAGATACCCAAAGAAGGAATATGGAATTTGAATAATACTGTAACAAAATGGACATCATCAATTCAAGATTTTAATTATTGTTTTCACTTGATACAAAACTTTTTTTTATAAACGCTTTCATTTAAAAACAAAGCCACATCAGGGTTTCATTCAAAATGATTGTGTCCATCTTACAATCTCTGTATCCTCAGCCTGAAGGGTTTGAACTAAATCCAAATGTTATTTTCACATAAATCTTATGCTCTGAATCATGCACACGTCATAATACAACCAAATCTGTAGATTTAACAGATTAAAAAACGCTTTGGTAACCCTTCCAGAAGCAGATAAATTTTCCAAACTAACCCAGGACTTTCACGGGCATGTCCTTCTGGTCAGGAGGTTCACTGTCAATTCGACAGGAGAAGACGGAGTCTCTCCTGATAGAAGTCACTGTCAGAGTAGCGACGAGCTTCTCCTCCTGGATTTGTCTGTCCCCGACAGCATCCGATGTCCTCTCGACATTCTGCGTGTAGAACCGATCTGATGTGTCGATCTCCTCGCCATTCTTGTACCACGTTACCTGTTGAAGTGAATCAGAAGTGAGGAAAAACCAAGTCTTCAAGTGCTCTTGACTACAAAGACAACATAAATGATGTTTTGAAGGGCTCTTGACTCTAAAGACAATATAACTGATGTCTTGAAGAGCCCTGGAGTCTAAAGACAATGTAAATGATGTCTTATAGTGCTCTTGACTACAAAGACAACATAAATGATGTTTTGAAGGCCCTGGACTCTAAAGACAATACAAACGATGTCTTGAAGAGCCCTCTACTCTAAGGATCGTCTAAATGAAGTCTTCAAGTGCTTTCGACTATGAAGACAACACAAATGATGTTTTGAAAGGCCCTCTACTCTGAAGATCACCTGAGTGAGTTCATGAAGTGCCCTAGACTCTCATGACAACATAAATGATGTCTAGAAGTAGTTTGGGTTCCAAAGGCTGCATAAATGAAGTCTTGAAATAACTTGGGTCATAGAGATCAACTAAGAGAAGCCTTGAAGTGGCCTGGGGTAAAAGAAATGACATGAATGAATTCTCGAATTGTTTTCAACTCTACAAATCAACTACATGAAGTCTTGAAGAACTCTCGACGCCAAAGCCAACATAAATGATGTGTTGAAGGGCCCTCTACTCTGAGGATCACTTGAGTGAAATCCAGAAGTGGTGTAAGCTATAAAGGTCACCTGAATGAAGTCTTAAGTGTCCTGGGCTCTTAGGATCAGATAAATTCAATCTTAAAGTGTCCCAGCTTCCAAAAATCACCAAGGATGCTTATTATAGTTCTTAACACTGCGACTTGATCAAATCATCAGGTTGGTCATGTAGACAGTATGGAAAGTATTTCAAGTTAGAGGGTTTTCACTAAATGCTACATAGTGATTTACATAGCTCGTGGAGTGAGTCGACCATAGTGGGTTGTTGTTGGTGGTGAAAAGGGCAAGGAATTGATGACTTTACCCTAAACTACCATCTGAGAATCACCGTACTGTCACAGAGAGTAAACAATTACCATTTTTAGAATCCATTTTTACAACGCTTATTTTAAATCCAAGCTAATTCGTTTATTTTGAGTTACTTCTAGCCCAGGCAATGACTTCTCCTTATTTTTTTATCATGATCAAACTGACATTTCGTTTTCCCTAACATTCACAGAAAGCATAACTCTAAGCCAGTTTTCAAGAATGAATTTTGCATGATCTTAATTCAAGTACACGAGGACAGCTGCGAACCAGTTACAACCTGTTGTCTCAGTGATAAGCTATGACCATTTCTCTTAATCCGTGCGTCAGCCGAATGGACAATCTACTGGCCTATCTAGTCCATTTGTAACTATAGATGTAAGCCGTTGGGATGTTTTACCCAAACCTCACTAAGAACTTACCTTGACAGGCCAAGGAGGAGTAATGATGCAGAAGAAAGTGGCAGAGTTGCCAAACTTCACCTCAGACGGTCCTTCTGAATACCTGATGACCTGCTTCTCGGGTGCCGTTCCTGGTTCTGTGGGCATAAATTGGGGCACGTGACACTAAGTACTACAGAGAATTCACTCGTGCAAGCTGATGGTGACGAGTTGTGAGTACAGGCACCACCATAGTTACGAACATTCAGAGATGCTGCAAACATGTAGGATGGCAAAATCTAAACTGTGTATTGACTTTATATCATACTATACTTATACCATACTTTAATTAGAATACAGTAACCAAATCACAAACAGCTGTCCGGAACATCTAATTTGCAACCAGGTTGGTGTCTGCATAGATATGTAGGTACTGATAAGGGCATAAATGCAAGAGTATAGATCATAACTATAGTATTGCAATATAAAACTAGGTATTGGTAACAATATAGATGTAAAATGACATACCAACAAGGGTGTAAGTGTGCGAGGAAATACTGAATGAGTAGTGAATACAACAGAAATTATTGACAAAGAGGTATAAGAGGAGCACAGATCTACAAGTGTGGCGGAGGATATGTAAGCATGACAGTGATATAAAAGGTGCTAGGTAGGAATATTATTTTGACACTGAAAAGGGGCCTGAGTGGTCTCTTCTGGATCTGGTTCCTTAGTATGGGGAGCACTGTCTGTGAAAGTATATACACTAATAGCTCTGCATTCTAAATATTTTAGGTATCTGACAATGGAACTGGCCTTCACATCATGTTCTCAATATGAATTGCAACGTAAAACTTTGTTTTGATGACTCTGAGTGTGTTATGTATCCTTTTGAACTTTGAAAATACACCCATCCCAATCTCAGAGGGGTCAGTTGACTGAGCTTTGGGGACCACTGCCTTTTCTTGTGTATGTACCAATACTTCCTTTCCTATTTTCAACAATGGTATTGCCAAATTGCCGGTGCATTGTTATGCATGACAGCTACATAGAAGAGTCATTACAACCAATGGATAATTATTTTCAATCGTTCCCATTCCTTTCGGAACACCATCAAAAGGTCACAGAGAGAAGACTATTACAGTAGAGCGATGAGGTTGCATGTTAAGACGACAGAATCAAAAGATCGAAAAAGGGCCTCGTATATTTCGACTCACCTAAGACCGTGATCAAGACCTGAGGGTCTGGCTTCTGCCCTTGCCTCCAGCACATGAAGAGACCGGATTCATAAGGGCGGACGTCCGAAAACGTGAGTTCCAGGGCCACAGTGTCTCCCTCCGGCTGCAAAAAAATGAGCTCAGCTGAGGAACCTGTCTTCAGTCTATTCTCAAAGGTAGGGGTATGATTGAGGGCTAAAACTAATACTTAATATTTGGAAGAGGTTAACTGCAATGCTTAAAAGTGGTTAATGATGGATTAATTGATATCTTAATTTCCTGGAAGTGGTTTCTACTGAAAGGTTAATCAAATTCCAGGGCATACCAAAAAAACGATCAGGTCTGTAAAACAAATTTCATAAGTGCAGATCTTTGGCGTGAGGACCGGTTCCTTGAAGACAGTTTATGAGTGGGGTTTTTTCGGAGAAAAGGGATACTGACCAGTTATTTTGGGATAGTTCTTTCGAGCAAAAGGACAGTGAATTGTTATTTAGGTGTATTTCTTTAGGGGAAAGGGACAAGAACTAAACCTGTCCTAGGGCAAGCTACTTAGGAGTAGGTTCATTGGACTAGGGAGCAAGGACTAATTCCTCAGAGTTAGTCATACAGGGATAGTTCTTTGGAATAGAGGAACAATGACTATACTCTGTTTTTTTCCATCTGTCCATCCGCCTGTGGTGGTCGTGCATGATAACACTGCGAACCGGGCTTTAAATAGTTACGCTATGTGTAAGTTTTAGGTAAATAAAAGGATATCTGGGTGTACAATTGCAACTGAAAAGGGTTTTAATAATTTACTGTATGCGAATTACACCGTTAATATTCGAAATAGGATATTATTTAAAGCCCGGGACGCAGTGTTACCATGCGCAAACACCACAGGCGGATGGACAGATGGAAAAAAACAGAGTATAGTTCCTCACATCCAGTCATTTAGGGATATATATATATATATATATATATATATATATATATATATATATATATATATATACATATAGCTATTGATATTTATCACGATGAGAATCATGTTACTATGGGTTTTTTTAAATTAATACTTAGATTACTTAAACAAAATATTTAAACATTTACCTTGGATTCCAGTGATATTCTTGGCTCCCCGACGACTAATCGACGTCCTGAGCTGAGTACCTGCGGACGCTGTGTTCCAGCTCGAATATACACCACCGATACTGAATAATAATGATAATACTGAAAACCATACGTCTAGATAAGTGAATAATCATAGGTTGCAAGAGATATAACACATTTAACCCCTGTCAAGTATCTCACCTTACCAGCCTCATCTCCTTCAACGCCTACAGTCCAAAGGACTTTGGAAGATTACTAGCACTACCATAAACCCAGGACAGTGGGAGCAGGGGTTGGTGGGGGGGGTGGGGGGACATTTCTAAACTGTGCTTCCAACCTGAGTGGCAGAACCTATGGAGGATTCATTGGCTAAATTCACTAAAGGATAACCAGTTCCTTGTGGCTGCAGTTCCTACCTGACTAAAACGAGTCTCTTGCTGTTGCTTATTGGTTTTTAACCAGGGTCATCCATAGGCCTCTACAATAGAAGCAAGAGAGAGAGAGAGAGAGAGAGAGAGAGAGAGAGAGAGAGAGAGAGAGAGAGAGAGCTCAATGCCCAAATCCAATCTGTCATCCCTCTTCCAGTGGCCTTCAGGGGTCCTCCTGAGGAAGTTCATCATTTTCGACCGTGGCTCTAGCCTTTAGTTGAAGAAGTGTCAGCCTACAAGGTACCTGGTGCTTGCACCCTAAGCTCTGGGCTACCAGGTGCTACCAGCTAGGTATGCTGGTAGCACCTGGGCTGGACTTAATTACTCACACCATGGTACAGGTCACAATTCTAGACTGTGGATCTAGCCTTTACCTTAAGAAGTGTCAGCCTACAAGGTACCTAGTGCTTGTATCCTGAGGTTTGCTCTATATTACAGGTACTACCAGCTATAGGCCACCGTTTAGCACTAGGGCTGGACTTAATTACTCACCATGGGGCAAGAAAGCCACTACAGTTGAATAAGTAAAAAGAATCATTAATAGATAGCAATAATTACTTTATCAAACTGTAAGTAGTAGTTCAGAGATTACAATAAAGATAAGTCGCAGATTGAAAACCAAAAGAATTATTAGTTTGGTTAACTTCTTTTTTCATCCTTTATTAAGTTAAGAAAGTTCATCTCTGCCTAACCAGGCTCACTACTCGAAAGTAGAGATTATTATTCGTATGTTAGACGTGACATACACTTTATATTAGTTTGCCTTAAAACAGTTTTCTTTAAGTGTAGTAGTTTGATAATGTACGTACAATTACCGTAGATAATTTTAACATCACCTGTAACTTTTGTTCTTTTTACCTTGAACAAACCTTAAATCGAATATCAACAATAACTACATCGAAAATGTTAAATGCAATGATAGAGAATGACGAGGAATAGCGAATGTTGATAGGAAATGAGGAAAAACGAAAGAACTAGAAGACCGAAATGGAGCAGACCAACTTGTCAGTTCTCACGACCTAACAACGTCAACACACGACTTGACGGAATGTTGTCAAGCCTACGTGTGATAGAACAAAACCAGATACCTGATAGAACGAAGTCTGGAAAGGGAAAGAGGAAAATGAAATAGAATGCAGTGAAAGGTAAGGAACAGAACTCCTTGCTATTTTATCAAGTTAAAAATCAGATCTAGAAGACAGGCACAAGAAAACAAGGCGCGAGGTGTGAAAACGTAGAGTTAAGTGACTAAAGTTGCGTCTTCCATCAAGAATGGCTTCCTCGAAGTGAGGTTTTAGCACCGGGGAAACAAAGGCGATTTATCAAATAAATGGAACCAGAGACCAGCAGGGATTAGGGGCTGGTCTCTTTACCACTCTTCAATGAAAGATTTCACGAGTTTAACATGAATAATGGAGGGACGTATCCATAACCATTATATCTCCAAGAATATGTATATATTTGCGAACGTACAATTGCATTTATGCATGCGTATAACTGCACGATGGAATAACTTACCGCCTTCAACTTTGATGATTGTGCATAACACGTCAGCGTGAAGCTGCCGCCTTCCACCACCTCCTGTCTTCTGATATCATCGCTATTTCTGTTGCAGTCGCAAACTGAAAATAAACAGAGAGAAAAGATTAATCAGCCATCAATGATCATCCTTGAAAACTACTCATTAAAGTAGTACTATAGCTTGTATATCTGAAACGAAAGCCTGCGGGTGTTTACGTTCTAGGTGAAGACACAGGCCACGCCCACTGCTTGTCTCAGTTGCCAGCTGTTTCCAGTCAAGACGATAAGGACAGTCTACTTGTAAATGAGCTACATGTGGACTTTCCAATTTAGGATTTGACTGATTCTTTAAAAGTAAGAGACTGATTGCATCACCTTGCCAGTGTAACAAATATCTATTTACAACTGGACAACTGAAATACAGAGAAACATTTTTCAGTTAAAGTCCATACCATTGTTTTCCTTTATAGAACTGTCTTCAAAAGAGAAAACAGACTAAGTAATGGTAAAAATAAAGGTATGTTAAAGATGCCCAACTTTATTAAAAGTAACAGAAAGAAATATTCCTTCAGTCAAACATTCATTAAAAAAGAACACATAAATATCTCATTTTCTTGATATTTGTACTTGTAAGAGGTATCAATAAGGTTATAGGTCAGAATGTCTATTTTTGCATCTAGAAGAAAATTCCCACAGACGAAATGACTGAAAGCGAAACCTTATCGAGGAATTGCAAATGAAGAAAATTATTACTGCCATTTTCAGTGACATCCAAAAAATCTATATCCAAAAATATTTAGAAACTAAATCATCCGAACACAGACCAATTATCTCTATTTCTTAGTCCTTTTTAAGGTAAATCTTTTTGCAGATGAGATTGTAAATAAACAAACTTCCCTCTAAAGTTAGAGATTTTGTTGAACATAAATACAAACTGAGGTTTAAGTCTTTGCCCTCATCAGATGATTCTGGCAGAACTCAGTGGGGCAGGTCACTGACCTCAGATTTGGGGTATTATGAAAGCACACACATTCGTTCCTCCTCTCTCTCTCTCTCTCACACACACACACACACACCACACACACACACACACACAAACACACACGCAAAAACGCAGAGACCAGAGTTCAGTCCCAAGAGACGAAATACTTTGATCTGTTTGATAATAATTCATTGTGCTTCTGTTGACCTTGATAGTAAATCATGTATGTTGTGAATAGTCGACTGCAGTGGTTTGCAAATGACAAGAGATTAGCAACCTCAACTCAAACACATGGCTGGAAAACTGGAAGGTTACCACCCACTTTAAACATACATACTATATATATATATATATATATATATATATATATATATATATATATATACTATATATATATATATATATATATATTATATATATATATATATATATATATATATATAGTATATATATATATATATATTATAAAGGTATTAGCATGCCTAAATTATACGTAACACATGAATATAGCACAAAAATTCATATTCACAAGTAACGACTGATTAACATAACATTTTAATATATGTGTGGGTTATCAGTTCATTGGTCCCTTCCTTTGAGAGAATATCTGAGCATAATTCTCGAAACTGGTCATATGAAAATCTCATCAGCTAAATCTGTCACCCCTGGGCTGTATTTTAAGCTCATGTTAACCTCCTTAAGATGCAAGACTGCTTGCTGCAAGCATCTGACATGCGAGTCTGCAAGTGGCTCTAAAAATAACAGTCTGTGGGGAATCTTGATTATAAACGGTTGGTGATTTAGTTTACCAAAAAGTGTGTATGGTAAGATCTTTGCTGACATGGAAACCAGAATGAAGGAAGGTTTATTAATATTATCATTATTATTATTATTATTATTATTATTATTATTATTATTATTATTATTATTATTATTATTATTATTATTATTATTATATTATTATTATTATTATTCAGCAGATGAACCCTATTCATATGGAGCAAGCCCACCAACAAAGGGCCCACTGATTTGAAATTCAAGCTCCCAAAGATGATTAAATTGTTCGTCAGGAAGAATGAAGAGGAAGTAAAGGGGAACACAGAAAGGAGAGATCATATTTCTTCCCAAAAGTACCAGACTATGAATACCATATTTCCTCTATCCTCCCAGATTCCAGTTGCTATCATAGCTAGTCTTAGCTTCAGACCCACATATCCAGTATCCGAAGATAAGACCTCTAACACTTCAACCACGATAGGAGCTGACTAGAGAAGGCGTTGACATCCTATTATAAGCCCGCACATCATCAGAGTGTTTTTAATTAAAAATTATTGGTGATCGTGATCTCATCTAATATATACAAGGCGTGATCCGACCTCCAGTTTCTCTCTCGAGGCGCGCGGTAAAATCTACGGTCAAATGGCGCGTCGTCCCACCAACGAAAATTAAAATAAATACGATACATTTTATCAGAAATAATTTTTTCTGTAATGTTTAACATGAACATTATTAATTTATTATATTTTCATTCTAATAAATACATCATAAACATCCTATCCTAAAATTCCTGCACCTTTAACTCAACATGAATCACCTTTTTCAGACCTTTTTAGGCTCTTCCATCGACATTTCCTACCCCCCCAGCAACAACAACATTACCAAAGTAGTTTGTAGGCTTACTCCCCGCGTAAGCGATAATAACAGTTAATGATGGAGAATCGTAAGACAAGTTGATTCTTCTACCATCTAAGTTACAAGTGCATAACCTTCCCATTTCCAGGGGGCGAATCCAACCCTTTTTATGGTCACATTCTCCAAACAAATTAATAAAGCTTATTGCCTCAATGTGTAAACAAACCAATTACGCACTTCTCGCGTTACCAAAACAGCTTCTATGAATGAAAATTTCTCATATACAGATTAATGAGTTCTTCGTGGTTAAACTCACCCTCTGTGCGTCTGCAATGAAAACGCGCTTGTACAAATAGAAGGCGCCCCATGAGAGAACCACACATGGCGTATAGAAGACGCCCTGTTCATCCTTCCCACACTCCTCCTCTCTCTTTCTCTCTCCCTCTCTCTCTCTCTCCCCACCCCCCCTAACACCCCACATAATGAGTTTATATCTTGCCCCATAAAGCTGCCGTGTGAGATGAGACACTCTCTCTCTCTCTCTCTCTCTCTCTCTCTCTCTCACTCTCTCTCTCTTTCTCTCTCTCTCTTTTCACTGGACAGTTTTCGTAATGAAATTACAGCAAAATGCGTCGGTTCCTTTGTCTGTTACTTAGTAGGGTTAAGCAAATAGTTACGTGTGGGTTTTTGGGTGGGCCAATATATTGACCAAAACTGGACCTCTTATTCACAAAATTTGACCAAAAGCTGGACCTCTTAGTCAAAACATTTACCAAAAACTGAGCCTCTTATTCACAAAATTTGACCAAAAACTGGACCTCTTAGTCAAAACATTTACCAAAAACTGAGCCTCTTATTCACAAAATTTGACCAAAAACTGGACCTCTTAGTAAAAAAAAAAAAATTGACCAAAAACTGGAGCTCTTAGTCAAAAAATCGACATAAAACTGGACCTCCTGACTAAGAGATAAGTAACATGAAGGTTACGAGAATGCGGGAATACAGAAGTAGGAATATTCCCAAATTCCAACGTCTGAATAGCGAGAGGCGAGGAGAATCTGTCACCGAGTCATAGCATATTTTTACAGATATGAAATGGGGAGAAAGACGTCTTCTGAGATGAGGGTATTTCAAGGTTAAGGAACGTTCCTTTACGTTCCTTAACCTGCTTCCAGGATGAACGTGACGAACGGATTACGGTGGGAGTGTCTGAGAGCATCAGGCAATATAAAAAAAAAAAAAAAGAAATACGAACCAATCTCATACAAGACACAATAAAAAGCCTTGGAACCACAATCGAGGTTATGTCAAACGATTTGCAATTTGAACGTTCCAGAAACGTTAAGGGGGTAGGGGGGGGTTGTTTGGGGCTAGGGGGAGAAGAAGGCTATATACCTGACTCGTTTATCCTGCGAGTTTTATTTTGCGAGAAACGAATTGATTAAGTTTTTTTTCATAAATTATGATATTAGTGACTCAAGGTTACTTTACTAAAGTGATTAGATGTTGAGTACTCTCTCTCTCTCTCTCTCTCTCTCTCTCTCTCTCTCTCTCTCTGGCGTTATTCAGTGGCACTTAACATGAGCAAGTAACTCTGAAATCTAATGGAATCCTCTCTCTCCAATAATGAATAAAAATAAAAATGAACATTATCAAATAATAAGGACCCTAACAAACACGAGTAACAGGAGACAAAACCCTAAAAGCATTTTATTCTATGTCTACAAATTTCTTCTCCTGACGAAAAAAAATAGAAAGAAAAAAAAAAAAAAACTTCCCTTTTGGCACCCCGGAATAGAATGAAATCAAGTCTTCCCAAAAGAGGCTCCTACGAAGGACGCTTTCTAAAGGAGAGCGCGCGTGCCGCCCTTCAAAAGGAGCTGCTTTCAAAAGGGTGTGAAGTTAAGGACGGCAGGACGGGGGGAGCCTTTGTAGAGGCTTGGACGTCCAATTACTACTACTACTACTACTACTGCCATGTCCCTCATTCGTGATCCTTGATTTCGGCTTGGGCCATTTTACTTTGCGGTTATATTTTCGTGGTGATAGATTGCTTTTAACGCTGAATAATGTTTCTAGAGAGTAAGAATATTTAAACAGAGAGTGGAAAAAACAGATGACGGACGTAAATCACAAAAGAAGCGAAAATTATGATACGAAGAACAATGAAATCTTATGAGGAATGGAAATATCTAGGAACTAAATGATAAACTGGGCTAATGTCTTTTTTTAACCGGTATTGATTCATGCCGCTGTGACGCCCGTACGACCTTAAATCGGACCTTAGGGAAGTCTCACCAGTGCGCGTTAATTATATGAACTATCAAGTTACCTGCATAGGTAATGATTCTTTTACTTAGCGGGATAAATAACAGATTTATCTACTTAGCAGTTTTTTTTTTCAGTTTTTGTGTGTAACGCAATTAGGCTATGTGCAAAGTAACACATACACTTAATACTTTTTATATACATATATATGCATTTGTGTTTGTGTGTGTGTTCGTGTGCATTTATATCTGGATTAAATCTGGTCATTTAACCTGGCGTGAGACTCACAGGATTTGCGTCTGTCTTAAACATACCGAATAAATGCCTGGTGTTGGACGTAGGATTTAAACTCGCCTCACATGTCTGACAGATCCTTTCCAGGTGTAGGATCACCGGATTTAGGCCATTGTTGAATGAATTCAATAAATCCTGCCTACGGACTTTCGGAATTTGAATCCGTGTTGCGTTTGGTGTCTAGGTTTAAATCCTTCGTCCATTCAATCCTACACTGTCTAACCTCAACTGTGGAACAGCCTCCCTGCAGAGGATGCCTTGAATTGCAACTTCTTTAGAAGCTCTAGCAAAAACGCAATGCATTAGTACCATAATACTATTTCTCCTTCCATTCTGATACATCTTTATCTATTTATCTATATATTAATTCATTTTTCCTTTTTGATAAGTGGGGTCTCTTTTTTTTCTGTATTTTCCTTTACTTCCTCTTATTTCTTCCTGATGGACGCCTTAATATTCTTTGGAAGCTTCAATTTCAAGTCAGTGGCCCCTTTGGTGGTGGGCTTGTTCCATATGGATAGGGTTCATCTACTGAATAATAATAATAATAATAATAATAATAATAATAATAATAATAATAATAATAATAATAATAATAATATGTAGGAAGTGCGATACAAAAAATGAAACCATAAACCACATAGCAAGCGAATGTCCGGTACTTGCACAGAACCAGTACAAAAAGAGGCATGATTCAGTGGCAAAAGCCCTCCACTGGAGCCTGAGCAAGAAACATCAGCTACCTTGCAGTAATAAGTGGTACGAGCACCAACCTGAGGGAGTGATAGAAAACGATCAGGCAAAGATCCTCTGGGACTATGGTATCAGAACAGATAGGGTGATACGTGCAAATAGACCAGATGTGACGTTGATTGACAAAATCAAGAAGAAAGTATCACTCATTGATGTCGCAATACCATGGGACACCAGAGTTGAAGAGATAGAGAGGGAAAAAATGGACAAGTATCAAGATCTGAACTAGAAATAAGAAGGATATGGATATGCCAGTGGAAATCGTACCATAATCATAGGAGCACTAGGCACGATCCAAGATCCCTGAAAAGGAATCTAGAAAAAACTAGAGGCTGAGGTAGCTCCAGGACTCATGCAGAAGAGTGTGATCCTAGAAACGGCGCACATAGTAAGAAAAGTGGATGGACTCCTAAGGAGGCCGGAGGTTGCAACCCCCGGAACCCCTCCACACATAAATACCACCCAGTCGAATCGGAGGACTGTGATAGAGCAAAAAAAATATATATATATATATAATATATATATATATATATATATATATAATAATAATAATAATAAATCCATAATAATAGCAGTGCAGTATCATTTATTCTATAATCATGTATGAACTGACGCTGAAATCTTTTATTATTATTATTATTAGATTATTATTATTATTATTATTATTATTATATTATTATTATTATTATTATTATTATTATTATTATCAACAAGACGAACGCCGTATTTATGACTGAACATTCAATTAAAAAACATAAAAATGAAGCCACTTAAAACACGTATCATAAACCAAAATTTTTTTTTAAAAAGTAGCAATTTAAAATACCAGTTCCATTCTTGACCAACTAATTCATTTCACACATTTGTCACGTAGTACCAGTTCACTAAATGGGAAATCTAACAGAGAACGTAGCATATCAGTGCAAGTCATTTAAAAAACAGCCACATGAGATAAGCTATAGATAGAAGATTCACATCAACCGTGCATCTGATATCTAGGCCACCAGTCCCTTACGACGCTCCTGATTGGCTGTTGATAAGCCAATCACAGGGCTGGAAACTCTCTCAGTCTCTCTCTCTCTCGAGAGAGAGAGAGAGGTCACATAGGCAGGATTTAGTAGTATGCTCCACCTCTCCTGAGGGATGTACTTTTGAAAGACGTATCCCTCAGGAGAGGTGGATAATACTACTGCATCATGCCTATGTGAACTCTCTCTCGAGAGAGGCTGTGAGAGTTTCCAAAGCCCTGTGATTGGCTTATCAACAGCCAATCAGGAACGTCGTAAGTGTGTGAACATTATATATATATATATAATATATCTATATATAATATATATATAATATATAATCTTAATATATATATCTATATATATAGATATATATATATATATATATATATATATATATATATATATATGATATATCCAGGTCGTCTGAAAATCTTTGTGGATATAGAGACGAAACTGTTCAAGATTTAGACCCTATTTTGTTTTCGTATTTTGTCTGCGGTAAAGAGTTTTTATATACGTATATATATATGTGTGTGTGTGCGTGTGTGTTTGTTTGTTTGTGTGTGTGTGTGTATTACCAACGGAAATATCTACAACGAATCTTCCCAAAACCACTGACTAAAAGAAGCTTTTATTTCCCCCATTAGACAAACAAGACTCCAACGATGAACAACGTCCCGAGACTCGGCAAGTATGTACCCACAATACCATTCCCCCCCCCCCTCCCTCCCATGCCCCTAAAACCCTCCCCCCCCCCCCCCTCGTATGTTGGGCATGAATCACCCGAATATGGCATCGGGTGCCAATCGCGAGCCGACCTCTGCCAAGAACCGGGATTTGCATTTGGTCATTGCCAGCTCCGTCGGACTCCGCGGATTCCTTCATGCATTGCCAAGGTTACGTGTCTTGCGGGGTGGCACTCACACACCCCCTCCCCCTCCCCCCCTTCCCCCCCTCCCCCCCTTCTCCCCTTCAGAAATGCCCTCTGCTCTGGCTGGGGTCCATGGGAGTTATGGGGGAATATTCAGTAGTTTATTTGGATAATCAGTTCTTCAGTAAGTCAGTATAAATGATGAATTAGACGAGATATTTACTTATCTGAGAGTCAGCACGGATTTTGGGTCAACTGAGAGTCAGCACAGATTCTGGGTCAAATGAGAATCATCACAGATCTTGGGTCAACTAAGAGTCAGCACAGATTCTGGGTCAACTAAGCGTCAGCACAGATTTTCGGTCATAATGACTGATTAACGGCCGATTTCCTTTGGTAGGGCAAAACTAAAATCACAAGCTGTGAGAAAATAGGCAATTTATCATGAGCTGTGAGAGAAGTGACCCATTACCCTTTGACCCCGCTGTTTAAGGGCAAAATGGAGGACTGTCCGCGATTTGAATGGATGTGGTGAAACGTTTACATATACAATGTTTGCTTCTGTTATGAGCATAAGGCTAATTGCATCCAGCAACGTTACGAGAGAGAGAGAGAGTAGACTACCACAAGAACCATACAACATCCTACGTTGACCTCGTATCATAAGATGGGAGAGAGAGTGAGAGAGAGAGAGAGAGAGAGGAGAGAGAGAGAGAGAGAGAGTAGACCACCACAAGAACAGCACATCATCCAATCAGCCATGATATGCAGCCAGTGGCACTTCATCTCTTATCTCTTATCTCATGTCGCAAAAGGCTCCTCATTACCTGACATCAATCGAATACTTCTTCTTCTGCCAGAGATTATCGATGAGGGATCCACTCTCTGGACGAGTCGTGACAGACAGCCCTTGACACTTTCTGATATTTGCGAGGCTGTCAAAAGACGTATTATTATGGTTCAGTCAAGGCTTATTCGTCTGTGTGCACATTATGGCGGCATCTCAAGTCAAATGGTGCTCTACCGTGTGTGTCGATGAGCTATCATAATGTTAATATAATAACAGAAGATTATTTTGTTCCTTCGTGATTTCCCTGTAGGCTACTAACACCAAGAATTATTATTACTATTATTACGTCAGTAGTTGAAACCCATTCACATGGAACAAGCCCACCCAAGGGGCCACTGACTTGAAATTTAACTTTACAAAGAACGTTGGTTTCAACCACCCATCGCTACCCACTTAGTCTACGGTAGGACCCATGAAGAATGTCCTCTATTAAGACCTAATAAACCCTCGGCCAGGAGGAATTGATGTAAGCGTTCAATTCAACACAGGAATAGATTCTTTCTCTCTGTAAGTTACTGTCTTTCATTCATACAAGACCCATTCACAGATCTGTCAGTCGTAAGATCATGTTTTCCAAAGGAGACGCCCCGACATCATTTCTCAGATCAAGTCACGGACTCTTGAGAGCAGAACTCGGCCGATGCACTTTGGTGTTGGGTCTCTGTACTACCCCTTATCTGCTTCATTCCCTGCCCCCACCCCTCCCCTGCCCCCCTTAGATGCTTGTGTCTGACTGTGACATGACTGACAAGCCAACGATGGGTTGGTTTTTGCCCAGACTGGGTGCATTCAAACTCCGAACATGACAGGGATGTGATGTCTGCTTCACGTACACTGCGCTGACACAATAAGGATTTACAGTAATGCTTCTCTCGACTGGTTGTACTCTCTTATCTTGACCTCTTTTGGCGGTGGTTCAAGTGATGTTTCTTTGCTGTTTGAGTTGTATTCA
Organism: Macrobrachium nipponense; assembly: GCF_015104395.2. Taxonomy (NCBI): domain Eukaryota; kingdom Metazoa; phylum Arthropoda; class Malacostraca; order Decapoda; family Palaemonidae; genus Macrobrachium; species Macrobrachium nipponense. The sequence goes on from NC_087222.1 coordinate 30,464,796, forward strand.
CACTGGCTCTCATTGAGGTAATGTTTTTTGGACGTTAATCTGAAATTGTCCTTTGAAAAATAGTGAATTTATTGCAAGCTGTTTAGATATCGGTTCCAATAATGAATCTATTTTAATTTTTTGTCAGATTATTCGCGTGTCTGCAGTCTTAACCATCACTTGAATTATTAACTGTATTCTCAAAATCTATCTGACGCATATTTTCCCTCGTTATATCCATTCTCAAGCTCACATTTATATTTTCTTACTTTTCTGTCTCCTAATTCTTAAACAAGATAATCCTTTTTGTTATTATTCTGACGCTGATTTCAGCAATGTTTATCTACGACACGAACTCCCCCGAATTATTCCAGCTGTTTCGAAGCTGTTCTGAAAGCAGTCGATTTTTCCACTGTTTTAAGCTTGATTTTTTCCCTTTATCTAATTCCTCTTTGGTTACTTATTGTCTATATAAACATTCGATGATATAGTTGTTTACTTTTTAAGGCAAAAATATTCACGTCATATCATTTTATGACAAAATATTTTTTGACTTTTAAGAAAGCGAGAAAATCAGTCAGATCAATGACTGGCTGTCGCAAAAAACTGAAAATCAATATAATATATGTATATATATATATATATATATATATATATATATATATATATATATATGTGACGGTACTTACTTTCTCGTACACCAGCTCTAAGGTAACGTGTGCCGTGGAGGCTGTACTTTGGGGAATTAGCAAAAGGGTTATCGTTTGGATGAGAAATGAAGATTGATATTTTCTTAACATAGGTTTATTCTTCGTTAGGGGTTCTTACAAAGTTTTTCCACCTTTTGAGTTACTGGGCTTTTGGACTGATAAAACTTTAATTGGCACTTGTTGCAATTACGAGTCTATAGGCACGAGGGAAATTTACTGAGTATTGATTGTCACTTTCACTGTCTTTGATTGCTTCGCACACCACACTTTTGCACTTGATCTTCTTCTGGGGATTCTTCTGTCTTTCTCTGTTTCACGGCCATGCCACTGCCGTTCTCTCAGGCTCCCCGGTTGTTCTCTCTCTTGGCTTCTCTGTTCCCCTTTTTTCTCTCTCTTTTCTGCTCTCTTTTTCTGCCTGCTCTCTCTCTGTCTCGCCTTTTTTTTTTTTTTTGTTGTTCAGTTGAAATCTCCTTAGCCCCCCGCCTTTGGATTTTTGGATTTTGACTGGGTGTGGCATTTTCTGAAAGACTTCTTGTGCCTTAGTGGCCTGCAAACATTATACAGACCGCCTTCCTGTCCAGGTTCTTCTACAGTAATTCGTAGGCTTTGAATTTGTATACGCCTCCTTCTTCATGTCCTGGCTTCTTAGGGCGTATGCCTTGGTAACCTCATAGGTCATTCGTTGATACCCCGCCTTTTGGGCTGTCTTATGACCAACACTCATGGCTTTTGATTCGTCGATACTAGAGGCCTATCGTTGGAAAGGGTGGAGCTTAGATTTTCACATGATCCACCTTTGAAACAAGGAAGCCTTGAATTTCCCTTGGTTATATTAAACAGAAGGCTCTTGAAAAGGTCCACCTTACATTAATTCTCCGACGCTTGAAGTGTCACAAATGTCGGGCGTGCCAGAGAATCACTTAATCATCGGAGATGAGGCGTAATGGGTTGGATTCCAATTTCTCGAAGATGCCTGGGAGATGCAGACCAGATGCCTGTGGGCTAACGCCTAATCGTTTGGGTCGAAAACGATACCTTCGTAAAATTGATTATTTTCATTCTCTTATCCCTCTTTCTTTCTTATTATCCGTTTCGTGCCTTTTCTTAAGTATTATAAGTTATTGCCTTTGGAATAACAACACTGTGCCACACTATTACAGTCTCGGCCCGCTACCTCGCTGACTCCGACAGCGTTATCTAAGCTGAAGCAAATATTATACCTACAAGAGGACTCCTAACTTATGCTTCTAGGAAATCATATTGAAACTTTAACTCAAAAAACATCAAAAAAACGTGAATGTAAACATGAGCAAATCCTTGATTAAGTAACGTTAAGGGCAACAATCAAAATTGAATGTAAACATGAATAAATTCTTGAGCAAGTAACATTCAGAGAAACATAAAAACTGAATATGAATATGAACAAGTACTTGATTAAGTAATATTAAAAGAATCATCAAAGTGAATTCAAATATGAGTAAATCACATTAAGAAACGTGAAACTGAATGCAAACAAAAATAAATCACCAAAAACAAGAAAACTGAAAGTTAAACATACATAAGCCCTTAAGTCACATAAGTTATATAAAATGCATGGTAGAAGCAAAAAATAATGGTAACTATCCAAGTTTACAGTATATGATTGGTTCAGTCCTCAGTCCTATTCATCTAGGTGGATATCGTCTTTCTTTATGGAAAAATAAATTTCGTTCTTCGTTGACGACACTTGATGGCTTCTTGTTTGCTGCGACCTGCTACTTGGTGACAAGTCCTTGGAGAAAATATCCTTGTGTATTTGTATGCAATAACAAGTGTGTCCTTGACTTCCTACTGAGAGTGTGTATTGTGTTTATGCAAAATTTCATTGGGCATTCTTACTGTAATTTCTGAGTAACCTTGTACATTAAACAATATAACTTTACTGCTTGATACTACAACAAATTGGCAACTCGGTTAAAGGAACCGGTTAGTGGTTAATACTTGTAGGTTTCTTCTACTGTGACAACAATTAGTAAGTTTTTCACCAATCAATATCTTGTTAGTAAGTTTTTTCACAACTAACTATCTTTGGTAATGAGTCTTCATCATTAACATCTTGTTAGTGAGTCTTTGTTGATTAATATCTTATTAGTAAGTTTTCATCAATCAACATTTAATAGATTTGAACAAAGTAAGTGTATTAATTACCCCTTTAAAATCATAATCATTTCTGAAAACGAATTCTCTTATCTTAAAATCACTTAATATCTATCTTAACCCGTCTTATTTATTCTTATACTTCTTAGAATGTTCTTGTGGAACGATTAAACTTAATATACGTCTTGAAATTCTTATACTGCGCATTGAATCGTTTCTTACATACCCAAATAATTCCCTTCAAGTCAAAATAAATTTGAAGTTAGTGCACGTAACTCAAAAAAATTGCTACAAACCGACTAATTAAAGTAAGAATTGCAACAATAAAAGATTATTCCTAAGTCGACCGATGAAGTTAAACTAGCAATAACGAAATCAAATAAATACATGGGAATAATTGGTATGAATTAATGGGTTTGTTCTTCTGTTTCACTGAAAGTGACTCTTCTATTTCTTAGGTTATATCTAGTTCCTTCTTCTGGAATTTCTTCTGACGTCTCTGTCATTTCGGATTCTTCAACTTCTTTGGTTCTCTTGACCTTGTCCTTGTTTATCCAAAATTCTTCTTCTTCTAATGATTCAGCATATGTGGAAGGCATTTGGTTATTCCATTTTCTTACCTTTATCTTAGTTTCTTGTACGTCTACGACCTTGTATGGTCCTGTGAATTTTGTGGCTAACTTATAATTAATACACTTCTTACTTCCTTCTTATATAGACTTCATCTCCTTTCTTGTAGTCTACAGGCCTTAATCCTTCTTGATGCTTCTCTATCATATTCTGCTGGGCTTCTTCTAGATTCTTGTGCAATTGCTTGTGTATTACTTTAAAGTTTCCGATTCTTATCTTCATGATATCTTCAGAGTAATTAGCTGTATTGGCTGATTCCAGCCATGCATAAGGTAATCTGGGTTTCATATCCCATCAAAGCTTTTATGGGAGTTGCACGAATACTCGTATGATTGCCTTGCATTTAATGACAATTGGACTAAAGGTAAATTGACGTCCCAGTCAGGATCCTGTCCTACTGTGTGACGCAATACGTCTAAAACTTCCTGTTATTCCTTTCTACCAAGCCATTGCTAGCTGGGTGATACGGCTGTATCGCTACCTTTTCTACCTTAAAGGAGTTACAAATTTCTTGAACTAATGAGTTGTTGAACTCGGTCCCATTATCAGAGATAATGAGCTGTGGGGCAGAATATCTGCAAAATATCTTATCGAAGAGAGCAGTTGCACAATCCTTGGCACTTTTACTAGTTAGTGGTACCAACTCTGTTATATCTCGTGAGCGCGTCGATACATACTAGTATATTCTTATTCCCTTTACTCGTGGTATGAAGATTTAGTGATAAGATCAATAGATACTCTTTCGAATGGAGTCTGTGGGATAGGATATTTCCCTAGTTGGTACTTCCTTGTCTGTTTCTTCCTTTGTAGCTGTTGCATATATTGCAGCTCTTCACATAACTACTAACATCTTTGTGAATTCCCTTCCAATGGAAAGTTCTTTGGATTAATCTAATTGTCTCATCCCTTCCTGGTGAGCTCTCATGTCATCGTCGTGCATTAGCTCAATGACCTTGTTTCTTAGACTCTTAGGTACTAATCTTTTGTGCAGTACACCTAGAAATTGACCAAATGGGTCATATTCGTGACACATCCAAATTAATACGCCATCTATGTCCGTTTAATGCATCTATGGGACATCCCAACCTTCCTACCTAGTTCGGTTAATTCTTGTTGCTGTGTTTTCGTTCGTTTCTAACGTATTTGAACAGTTCCCCTTATATCTTCATCTCTTTCTTGTTCCTTTCCTTTATGAAATTTTGCCGGGAAAGCTCCTCTGTATAATGCATGGTGAGTACATTTACGTCATTGCACATTGTTTCATTCTTTTCTTCTTCTTGACTTATCATATTTATACTATCACCTTGTGACACATATCTTGATAATGCGTCTGCTACCTTATTCGTCTTCCCAGGGACATATTTCACCTCTATATCATAATCTTGGGCTGTCATGAACCAACGGGCTCTTCGTCCCGAAAAATTAGGGTTCTTTAGTATTTCTACTGTGGCTGAATGATCCGTGAACACGGTTATCTTGTAACCAAAAATGATATATCTGAATGCTTTAAAGCGTCTATTATAGCTAGAGACTCGAGGTCTGTTACTGAGTAGTTCACTTCTGAGGGCTTTAATTTCCTACTGTAATAAGCTATCGCATTATACTTGTTATCTTGTCTTTGCATTAAACATGCTCCTATACCAATGTGGCTTGCGTCCGTGGCTAAAAAGAATTCTTTGCCGAAGTCTGGGAAGCTAAGTACTGGCGGATGTGTTAATCTTTCTTTCAATTCATCGAATGCTTCTTGCTGCTCGTCTGTCCATACAAATGATACGGTCCGTTCCATTTAAAAGTTCAGTTAGTGGTGCGGATATGACTGCAAAGTTCCCTATGAACTTGCGGTAAAAACCTGCTAAACCTAAGAATGACTTTACGTCCTTCTTGCACTGAGGTGTAGGATATTCCTTGATTGACTTAATCTTTAAGTCGTTTACTTCTACGCCCTTTTATTTTCACTTAGTGTATGACCAAGGTAGTCTATTTTCCTTTTTAAGGAAGTTACACTTCTTTAGTTTAAGCTTCAGGTTGGCTTTTCTTATCTCTTTAGGACTTCTCTGACTAAGTCTATGTGTTCCTCTATAGTGTCTGTTGCTATTACCAAATCATCTATGTAACAGTGACGTCTTTGCCTAGTAATCGCCCAAATATCCATTAATCTTACAAAAGTTACCGGACTTGACTTTAGACCAAAAGGCATTCTTACATACTGGTATCTGCCGTTACTAGTGGAAAAAGCAGTCAAAGGTTTACTTTCTTCGTCTAGAGGGATTTGCAAGAATCCCTGCAATAAATCTATTGTGGTGAAGTATCTCTTGGACCCTATAGTAGCGATAAGATCTCGCATTGACGGCATTGGATAAGGATCATTTTCAGTAATTTGGTTCAATTTTCTGAAATCCACAACTATTCTATAAGTTTTGTCCCTTTTAGGAACTAGCAAAAGTGGAAAGGACCATGGGGATTTAGATGGTTCTATTATTCCTTGCCTATTCATTCTTTGTACTTCTCTTTCAATGATCTCCTTTTGGGAATGTGCTACTCTATAAGCTGGTATGTAAATTGGCTTTGTGTTTGATGGAATGTCTATCTTGTGCGTTATTTCGCGTGTATTTCCCAAGTGTCGCCGTCTAGAGCGACTATATCATTATATTCGCACAGTAAGTCTATGAATTCCTCTCTAACATGGTTTTCCTTAATGTCCTTTAAATGAAATCCTATCTTAGCTCTTCTCAGTTTTATGTCCTGAGCATAATTTTCATTTCCTTTACTGATCGCGGCTACCGTTTCCCTTTCTACAACTCGGATAGGTATGGAGTATACTTCTGCTAGGCCTATCTCTGTACCTGGTGTTAACTTAACCTTTCCTCCTCTGTTATTCGTAATCTGTAACGCTATTTTGCTCTGTCTAACTTCATGTAAACTAGAAGAATAATGTATTCCGTTTACTTGCGACTTTTCAGTAAGCGTGAGAATTTCCTTCCCTTCAAAAAAATTGGATTTACTGTACATTCTACCCACGTACTTTCTCCTGGTTTAAGTCTTAATTCCCTTTCTAACTTTAATAAGTGCATTGATTTGATTCTAAGGGTTAATGATCTGTTTGTTGAACTCGTGATGCATTCTGGATATCTTCCCTCCGTCTTATCCTTCTTTAAAGATACCTTTCAGTGTGGGATTCTCTGTAGTCTGGGTTCTTTTAATTAACTTGCATATTGGTATTCTAGAAATCTCACGACCGTTGTTAATCACTAGTTGTTCTCTAGGGCATCATGCTTATCCCTTGTCTAGCCATAGTTGGATAACCTATCAGCAAATGAGCAAAGCTAATTGTATATCTCTGGCTACCAGAACATTTCTCTTAGAGCAATTCTTCCTAGCCTAATGGAAAATCTAACTGTCCAATTACGTGGATATCATTACCCTGGACGTCTGTGATTCTACAATCTACCGCTGGGTTCAAACTTAGGTGAGAAAAATACAATCGATACACCTTTTCTGACATTATATTCTTAGGACTACCTGTATCAAAGAATGTAATAATAGGTTTCTCTAGACCGACATGTGCTGGAATAATGGTCTATAATTATATTCATTTCCTACATCAACTTTGCTAACCTGTGTAGCTGGGCTTAGCCTTGACATTCCGGACGTTCTCTCTGTTATAGAGGAAGATTCATTGTACCAGTAAGCAGAACATTTCCAATTGCGTCGTCTGACCTTGGCTGAACTGATTGATACCCTATGCCTGCTGTTTGATTGAGCATATCTATTTGGGACGGAATCCCTATTTCCTCTAACTGGGGGAGATTGACTATTGTTTCTACCTCGTGCCTCTCGACTGAGATCTACCTCTAGGAGCTGAAACTAATTTATTTCTGCATTCTCGAGCACTATGTCCTGTTCTCTTATGGAAAGGACAGAAGGCTATCCCTCGGCTCACTGGGCATAATTTGTCTCTCTGACAGTTTATAAACATGTGACTGTCGAAAACTCCTCCTTGATCGATTTACCTGGCATCTTATTCTGATTTCTAGATGGTGTCCTAGATCTATTTGGACTCCCTTTTTGTCCTATAGCGACTAAAGGTCTGTATATAGGATTCCCTTCAGGTCTTCTACCTAGGATTTTTGTTTCCTCCTCTTCAATCTCTGCTACATCATCGGATGTCTCCACTTACGAGTCATCCTTGCAATGACTTCCTTTGGCAGGCTTCCAATCATTATTGCTAGTCTAAATATTTTTTTAACATGACTCATTAGCATTTTTTGCTTGCCTCCTTCTACCTCTATCCAACCTGTGGATTCCATGAAGTTACCCCATTCATTCATATTGTTATACAACTGAGAGCTAAACTCTTGGTAACGTCTTTCGTCTAACTTAAATTGACGCACTATCCTTGCCAAGCTAGTAACTGGATCTCTTTCACCAACTGTGGAATAAACCTTCCTGAAAATACCGTTTTCAATTCTTCCCAATTCTTAAGATCTCGGTAAGTCTCGGAGTGGACGTATCGTTCTAAGTCTCCTCCGGCTTCCAAATCAAGATAACTCTTGGCTTCAATAAGCTTTTCTCTATCTGTCCCCGTTATGCTATCTAGGCGTGTCTCCACTTGCTCTATCCAGTTCTCTAAGTTACAAGCTAACTGACCGTTCTTTCTTCCTTCGCAAAATTTAGCTATGTGATTAATCACATGTCCCTTATGTGTTTCCCATTACTGCTGCGCTCGAATTCGCGGACTGTGTACCTTCCGGCATGGTTAATTTCCTTGTTTGACTTCTCGTGAGCACAGGCGTTCTTACGTTCTGATAAGGAGTTCGGTCTCCCTTTGACCATCGACTCGTTAATGGAAATTTTCTTAAGTACTGAGTATCATTAAAAGTATCAAAGTTATGACAGTATTAACCCGAAAGAAAATGATAATAACAATAAAGTATTTTTACTAAAGTATTCGATCACCAAAAAAATAAAAGAATTTTCCCCAGAAATATTCTCAAAACAAAGGTTCCTTTTACGTTATCGGTAAGCGATTCTTAAACAACAACAAAAACCCTCTTAACAGTACTGGTAAAACGATACTGAACTGACCGTAAAGTGTACGCTAACGAGAGACCTCCCGTGATTTACCCTTGTTATCCTAAACAAACAAAATAAAAACAAGTAAACATTCATTCGACGTAACGAATAAAAGTAAAAGCAAATACTAAAACAAAAAAACAAAACAAAGTACAAGAAATCGCAAAACAACCAAAATCACAAAAAATAACTAAAATGACACAATCAAAATTAGAAATTAAAATTTAAAGTTATTGGTTAGTAAATACAAATGTTCGGGAAAAGGTCTTAGTAGCTGATTAGTTATAATTAGTAAACTAAAGAAATATCGTAGTTTCGTTGCCAAAAAAAAGGTTCAGAGGGAAAATCTTTTAATCTTGAAATACCAGAAATTGTCTAACTGAAATGTTAATCGCGTAATTTACTTTTAACAGAGTTTAATGTTATGTAAGTGTGAGGATATTATTTTGGACTTAACTTCTTTCGTCGTCTTCGACTCCCGGGTTTACGTCTGAACCGCTTGCGTTCGCCTACCAGCGCGTTGAATGATGCGTTGTTACGTCTGCGGAAGGGGACTTCTCTCTCTCTCTCTCGATTGCTTTGACTGTTGCGTTTCGGGATCGTTTTCTTTCCTCTTGATATTTTTCTTCATGCTTTCGACATCTTGTTCTTCTAGTGGAACGACTGTTCTTGTTCTTCAGAGTGGAGTTTTACTTTCGCAAAGTGTGGGTGGCTTTTTTTGGAGCGCTTTTATTGTTACAACTCGGTAACTGTCTTTGTATTTGGGGAAGCACTGGTAACTGTCTTTTTGGGGAGAACCTTCTATTTTCGAGTGGCGTGAATGGATTGAAATCTCTTATGCCGACACTAAACTTTTGATTCCGTTTCGCGCCGCTGTTTTTTAACTGTCATTCGCGTCGCTGATCATCATTTCTTTGCTGTGTCTTTGTCTTCCTATCATACCGCTCGACATCAATTAATCTTGTCACTATATCAATCTTTATCTCATCGTATCCCGTCGCTCTGCCACCAATAAATCTGTGACGGTACTTACTTTCTCGTACACAGCTCTAAGGTAACGTGTGCCGTGGAGGCTGTACTTTGGGGAATTAGCAAAAGGGTTATCGTTTTGGATGAGAAATGAAGATTGATATTTTCTTAACATAGGTTTATTCTTCGTTAGGGGTTCTTACAAAGTTTTTCCACCTTTTGAGTTACTGGGCTTTTGGACTGATAAAACTTAATTGGCACTTGTTGCAATTACGAGTCTATAGGCACGAGGGAAATTTACTGAGTATTGATTGTCACTTTCACTGTCTTTGATTGCTTCGCACACCACACTTTTGCACTTGATCTTCTTCTGGGGATTCTTCTGTCTTTTCTCTGTTCACGGCCATGCCACTGCCGTTCTCCCCTCAGGCTCCCCGGTTGTTCTCTCTCTTGGCTTCTCTGTTCCCCTTTTTCTCTCTCTCCCCTTTTCTTTTTCTGCTCTCTTTTCTGCCTGCTCTCTCTCTGTCTCGCCTTTTTGTTCAGTTGAAATCTCCTTAGCCCCGCCTTTGGATTTTTGGATTTTGACTGGGTGTGGCATTTTCTGAAAGACTTCTTGTGCCTTAGTGGCTGCAAACATTATACAAGACCGCCCCTTCCTGTCAAGGTCTTCTACAGTAATTCGTAGGCTTTGAATTTGTATACGCCTCCTTCTTCATGTCCTGGCTTCTTAGGGGCGTATGCCTTGGTAACCTCATAGGTCATTCGTTGATACCCCTTTTGGGCTGTCTTATGACCAACACTCATGGCTTTTGATTCGTCGATACTAGAGGCCTATCTTTGGAAAGGGTGGAGCTTAGATTTTCACATGATCCACCTTTGAAACAAGGAAGCCTTGAATTTCCTTGGTTATATTACAAAACAGAAGGCTCTTGAAAAGGTCCACCTTACATTAATTCTCCGACGCTTGAAGTGTCACAAATGTCGGGCGTGCCAGAGAATCACTTAATCATCGGAGATGAGGCGTAATGGGTTGGATTCCAATTTCTCGAAGATGCCTGGGAGATGCAGACCAGATGCCTGTGGGCTAACGCCTAATCGTTTTGGGTCGAAAACGATACCTTCGTAAAATTGATTATTTTCATTCTCTTATCCCTCTCTTTCTTTTCTTATTATCCGTTTCGTGCCTTTTTCTTAAGTATTATTAAGTTATTGCCTTTGGAATAACAACACTGTGCCACACTATTACATATATATATATATATACATATATAATATTTCAGGATTCAATTTCCAGTTTTATGACTTAGTAAGCCAAGTGGTTCTTGAGTATTTAATAATGTACCCATGTTACCATACTCATGATATACCATACCTTATTATTAGTATTATTATTATTATTATTATTACTTATTATTATTATTATCATTATTATTATTATTATTATTATTATTATTATTATTATTATTATTATTATTATTATTATGAGAAATATATAAGTGATATTAAGCGCCATCTCAAAAATAGCAGACTATAGCTCTGATGTAACAAACTGCTATAATTAGTTATATTTTAACAAGATGTTAAAATATAACATTGTTAAAATTGCCCCTAAATCTTAAGTGGGCAATAAATTATACAATAGATAGAAAATGAAATTGGTAAAATAATTAGAATAATAAAATAACAGCACATAAAAGTGAATTATGGTTGTTTAAAGTAAGCCAAAAATATTTACCCTTAATAAACAATTAATTCAACGAAAGCATAAAGAATAAACAAATAATAGCAAAGAGGGAGTGAGCGATCCGACCTCCAGCTCGCTCCGGGCGCGTGCTGAAATCTGAGGTCAAATAGCGCAATTTTTCACTGATGTAAATTAAAATAAATACGCTGTATTTTATGAACAATAAATCCCGTATCTTTAATGCGACGCGTAACGCCTTTTTTAATAACAACAAACGCAAAGTAGTTAAGTTGTAGGCTTACTCCCCGAGCGAGCGATAAACAGGGCGAGAGAGCTTCATAAACAAACAGATTAGACGTCGAGGAGCGACGCTGAAGACACTCGACACCTCGGGGCATAATCTTATCAGTGCCCGAATAATTAATGGGGCATGCCCTTGGGCACCGAGTTGGCACTCCATTGACCCTTCACCCCGCGCCACTCACAACAGATCTCGTGGAATGTAGGAGGAGAGAGAGAGAGAGAGAGAGAGAGAGACGAGAGAGAGAGAGAGGGCAGTCTC
>NC_087222.1:30477038-30484538 GCF_015104395.2 Macrobrachium nipponense
CACATTAATCTTCATTTCTCATCCAAAATTAGAACCCTTTTAGCGAATTCCAGATCAAGAGCTTTCAGCAAGGTAAGAAATCTAATTCCCCAAAGTACAGTCTCCGAGTCGGAGCACGTTACCTTAGAGCTGTGCGAAGAAAGTAAGTACCGTCACAGTTTAATTGGTGGCAGAGCGATGGGGTACGATGAGATAAAGATTTGATATAGTGACTGGATTAATTGGTGTTGAGTGGTAAGGATAGGAAGAGAAAGATAGCAAAGAAATGGTGATCAGCGATGCAAATGACAGTTAAAGACAGCAGCCACGAAACGGAATCAAAAGTTTAGTGTCGGCATAAGAGATTTCAATCCATTAACGCCACTCGAAATATAAAGTTCTCCCCCTCAAAAAAAGCCACCCACACTTAGCGAAGTAAAAATTCCACTCCGAAGAACAAGAACTGTCGTTCTACCAGAAGATGAAGATTTTGAACGCATAAAGAATATATCTAGAGGAAAAGAAAAACAATTCCGAAAACGCATCAGTCAATGCAATCGAAAGAGAGAGAGAGAGAGAGGTCCCTTTCCCGAAGAGAAGAAGAGAGAGAGAGAGGGGGAACCAACACATCATTCAACGCGCTGGTAGGTGAAACGCAATCGGTCAGACGTAACCCCAGATGTCGAAGACGACGAAAGAAGATAAGTCCAAAATAATATCCCCACACTTACATAACATTAAACTTTATTAAAAGTAAATTACGCGATTAACATTTCAGTTAGACAATTTCTGGTATTTCAAGATTAAAAGATTTTCACACTGAACTTTTTTTTGGCAACGAAACTCTACGATATTTTCTTCATTTTACTAATTATAACTAATCATCTACTAAGACCTTTTCCCGAACATTTGTATTTACTAACCAATAACTCTAATTTTAATTTTAATTTTGATTGTGTCATTTTATGTAGTTTTTTGAGATTTTGGCTGTTTTGTGATTTTTTGTACTTTGTTTTTTGTTTTAGTATTTGCTTTTTACTTGTTACGTCGAGTGAACGTTTACTTGTTTTTATTTTGTTTGTTTAGGATAACAAGGGTAATTCACGGGAGGTCTCTCGTTAGCGTACACTTTACGGTCAGTTCAGTATCGTTTTACCAGTACTGTTAAGAGGGTTTTTGTTGTTGTTTCAGAATCGTAAGACTTTGAGAATATTTCAGGGGAAAATTCCTTTATTTCTTTTGTGATCGAATACTTAAGTAAAACAATTTATTGTTATTATCATTAATTTCTTTTTGGGATATTACTGTCATAACTTTGATACTTTTAATGATACTCAGTACTTAGGAAAATTTCCACTAATGAGTCGATGGTCAAAGGGAGACCAACTCCTTATCAGAACGTAAGAACGCCTGTGCTCATGAGAAGTCAAACAAGGAAATTAACCATGCCGGAAGGTACAGAGTCCGCGAATTCGAACGCAGCAGTAATGGGAACACATAAGGGACATGTAATGAATCATATAGCTAAATTTTGCGGAAGAAAGGATGGTCAGTTAGCTTGTAACTTAGAGAACTGGATAGAGCAAGTGGAGACACGCCTAGATAGCATAACGGGGACAGATAGAGAAAAGCTTATTGAAGCCAAGAGTTATCTTGATTTGGAAGCCAGGAGGAGACTTAGAACGATACGTCCACTCCGAGACTTACCGAGATCTTAAGAATTGGGAAGAATTGAAACGGTATTTTAGGAAGGTTTATTCCACAGTTGGTGAAAGAGATCCAGTTACTAGCTTGGCAAGGATAGTGCGTCAATTTAAGTTAGACGAAAGACGTTATCAAGAGTTTAGCTCTCAGTTGTATAACAATATGAATGAATGGGGTAACTTCATGGAATCCACAGGTTGGATAGAGGTAGAAGGAGGTAAGCAAAAAATGCTAATGAGTCATGTCAAAAAAATATTTAGACTAGCAATAATGATTGGAAGCCTGCAACAGAAGTTATTGCAAGGATGACTCGTAAGTGGGAGACATCCGATGATGTAGCAGAGATTGAAGAGGAAGAAACAAAAATCCTAGGTAGAAAAACCTGAAGGGAATCCTATATACAGACCTTTAGTCGCTATAGGACGGAAAGGAAAGGGGTCCAAATAGATCTAGGACACCATCTAGAAATCAGAATAAGCCAGGTAAATCTTCTCAAGGAGGATTTTCGACAGTCACGTGTTATAACTGTCAGAAGAGAGGACATTACGCCAGTGACTGCCGAGGGTAGCCTTCTGTCCTTTCCATAAGAGAACAGGACATAGTGCTCGAGAATGCAGAAATAAATTTTGTTTCAGCTCCTAGAGGTAGATCTCAGTCGAGAGGCAGAAGTAGAAACAATAGTCAATCTCCCCCAGTTAGAGGAAATAGGGATTCCGTCCCAAATAGATATGCTAATCAAACAGCAAGTATAGGGTATCAACCAGCTCAGTCAATGTCAGACGACGCAATGGGAAATTTTCTGCGTACTGTACAATGGATCTTCCTCTATAACAGAGAGAACGTCCGGAATGCCAAGGCTAAGTCAAGCTACACAGGTTAGCAAAGTTGATGTAGGGAATGAATATAATTATAGACCATTATTTCCCGCACATGTCGGTCTAGAGAAACCTAATATTACATTCTTTGATACAGTAGTCCTAAGAATATAATGTCAGAAAAGGTGTATCGATTGTATTTTTCTCCCTTAAGTTTGAATCCAGCAGTAGACTGTAGAATCACAGACGTCCAGGGTAATGATATCTACGTAATTGGACAGTTAGATTTTCCATTTAGGCTAGGAAGAATTGCACTAAGAGAAAACGTTCTGGTAGCCCGAGATATACAATTAGCTTTTGCTCATTTGCTGATAGGTTATCCAACTATGGCTAGACAAGGGATAAGCATTGATACCCCTAGATAACAACTAGTGATTAAAAACGGTCATGAGATTTCTAGAATACCATTATGCAAGTCAATTAAAAGAACTCAGACTCAAGAGAATCCCACACTGAAAGGTATCTTAAAGAAGGATAAGACAGAGGGAAGATATCCAGAATGCATCACGAGTTCACAACAGATCATTAACCTCTTAGAATCAAATCAATGCACTTATCTAAAGCTAGAGAGGGAATTAAGACTTAAACTAGGAGAAGGTACTTGGGTAGAATGTACAGTAAATCCAATTTTTGAAGGGAAGGAAATTCTCACACTTACTGAAAAGTTGCAAGTAAACAAAATACGTACATTATTCTTCTAGTTTACATGAAGTCAGACAGGGCAAAATAGCGTTACAGATTACAAATAACAGAGGAGGAAAAGGTTAAATTAACACCAGGTACAGAGATAGGCCTAGCAGAAAGTATACTCCATACCTATCCGAGTTGTAGAAAGGGAAATGGTAGCCGCGATCCGTAAAGGAAATGAAAAATTATGCTCAGACATAAAACTGAGAAGAGCTAAGATAGGATCTCATTTAAAGGACATTAGGAAAACCATGCTAGAGAAGAATTCATAGACTTACTGTGCGAATATCAGGATATAGTCGCTCTAGACAGCGACACCTTGGGAAATACACGCGAAATAACGCACAAGATAGACATTCCATCAAACACAAAGCCAATTTATATACCAGCCTACAGAGTAGCACATTCCCAGAAGGAGATCATTGAAAGAGAAGTACAAAGAATGAATAGGCAAGGAATAATAGAACCATCTAAATCCCCATGGTCTTTTCCACTTTTGCTAGTTCCTAAAAGGGACAAAACTTATAGAATAGTTGTGGATTTCAGAAAATTGAACCAAATTACTGAAAATGATCTTATCCCATGCCATCAATGCGAGATCTTATCGCTACTATAGGGTCCAAGAAGTACTTCACCACTATAGATTTATTGCAAGGATTCTTGCAAATCCCTCTAGACGAAGGAAGTAAACCTTTAACTGCTTTTTCCACTAGTAACGACAGATACCATATGTAGAATGCCCTTTGGTCTAAAGTCAAGCCCGGTAACTTTTGCAAGATTAATGGATAAAATTTTGGGCGATTTACTAGGCAAGACGTACACTGTTACATAAACGATTTGGTAATAGCAACAGACACTATAGAGGAACATATAGACTTAGTCAGAGAAGTCCTAAAGAGATTAAGAAAAGCCAACCTGAAGCTTAAATTAAAGAAGTGTAACTTCCCTAAAAGGAAAATAGACTACTTTGGACATACACTAAGTGAAAAGGGCGCAGAAGTAAACGACGCAGAGATTAAGTCGATTAAGAATATCCTACACCTCAGTGCAAGAAAGACGTAAAGTCATTCTTAGGTTTAGCAGGTTTTTACCGCAAGTTCATAGGGAACTTTGCAGTCATATCAGCTCCACTAACTGAACTTTTAAAGGAACACGTCTCATTTACATGGACAGACAAGCAGCAAGAAGCATTTGATGAATTGAAGGAAAGATTAACACATCCCCCAGTACTTAGCTTTCCAGACTTTGGCAAAGAATTCTTTTTAGCCACGGATGCAAGCCGCATTGGTATAGGAGCATGTTTAATGCAGAAACAAGATAATAAGTATAATGCGATAGCTTATTACAGTAGGAAATTAAAGCCCTCAGAAGTGAACTACTCAGTAACAGACCTCGAGGTCTCTAGCTATAATAGACGCTTTAAAGCATTTCAGATATATCATTTTTGGTTACAAGATAACCGTGTTCACGGATTATTCAGCCGCAGTAGAAATGCTAAAGAACCCTAATTTTTCTGGACGAAGAGGCCCGTTGGTTCATGACCGCCCTCCAAGATTATGATATAGAGGTGAGATATGTCCCTGGGAAGACGAATAAGGTAGCAGATGCATTATCAAGATATGTATCACAAGATGATAGTATAAATATGATAAGTCAAGAAGAAAAAAAGAATGAAACAATGTGCAATGACGTAAATGTACTCACCATGCATTATACAGAGGAGCTTTCCCGGCAAAATTTCATAAAAGAACAAGAAAGAGATGAAGATATAAGGGAACTGTTCAAATACGTTAGAAACGAACGAAAACACAGCCAACAAGAATTAACCGAACTAGGTAGGAAGGTTGGATGTCCCACAGATGCACTAACGGACATAGATGGCGTATTAATTTGGATGTGTCACGAATATGATCCATTTGGTCAATTTCTAGGTGTACTGCACAAAAGGTTAGTACCTAGAGTCTAAGAAACAAGGTCATTGAGCTAATGCACGACGATGACCATTAGAGCTCACCCAGGAAGGGATGAGGACAATTAGATTAAATCCAAAGAACTTTCCATTGGAAGGGAATTCACAAGGATGTTAGTAATTATGTGAAGAGCTGCAATACATGCAACAGCTACAAGGGAAGAAGGACACAAGGAAGTACCACTAGGGAAATATCCTATCCCACAGACTCCTTTCGAAAGAGTATCTATTGATCTTATCACTAATCTTCATACCACGAGTAAAGGGAATAAGAATATACTAGTATGTATCGACGCGCTCACGATATACAGAGTTGGTACCACTAACTAGTAAAAGTGCTAAGGATTGTGCAACTGCTCTCTTCGATAAGATATTTTGCAGATATTCTGCCCACAGCTCATTATCTCGGATAATGGGACCGGAGTTCAACAACTCATTAGTTCAAGAAATTTGTAACGCCTTTAAGGTAGAAAAGGTAGCGATACAGCCGTATCACCCAGCTAGCAATGGCTTGGTAGAAAGGAATAACAGGAAGGTTTTAGACGTATTACGTCACACAGTAGGACAGGATCCTGACTGGACGTCAATTTACCTTTAGTCCAAATATCATTAAATGCAAGGCATCATACGAGTACTCGAGCAACTCCCATAAAAGCTTTGATGGGATATGAACCCAGATTTCCTTATGCATGGCTGAATCAGCCAATAACAGCCTAATTACTCTGAAGATATAATGAAGATAAGAATCGGAAACTTTAAAGTAATCCACAAGCAATTGCACAAGAATCTAGAAGAAGCCCAGCAGAATATGATAGAGAAGCATCAAGAAGGATTAAGGCCTGTAGACTACAAGAAAGGGGATGAAGTCTATATTAAGAAGGAAGTAAGAAGTGGTATTAATTATAAGTTAGCCACAAAATTCACAGGACCATACAAGGTCGTAGACGTACAAGAAACTAAGATAAAGGTTAAGAAAATGAATAACCAAATGCCTTCCACATATGCTGAATCATTAGAAGAAGAAGAATTTTGGATAAACAAGGACAAGGTCAAGAGAACCAAAGAATTTGAAGAATCCGAAATGACAGAGACGTCAGAAGAAATTATAGAAGAAGGAACTAGATATAAACATAAGAAATAGAAGATCACTTTTCAGTGAAACAGAAGAACAAACCCATTAATTCATCCAATTATTCCCATGTATTTATTTGATTTCGTTATTGCTAAGTTTACCTTCATCGGTCGACTTAGGAATAATCTTTTATTGTTGCAATTCTTACTTTAATTAGTCGGTTTGTAGCAATTTTTTTGGGTTAAGTGCACTTAACTTCAAATTTATTTTGACTTGAAGGGAAATATTTGGGTATGTAAGAAACGGTTCAATGCGCAGTATAAGAATTTCAAGACGTATATTAAGTTTAATCGTTCCATAAGAACATTCTTAGAAGTAAAAGAATAAATAAGACGGGTTAAGATAGACATTAAGTGATTTTAAGATAAGGGAATTCGTTTCAGAAATGATTATGATTTTGAAGGGGTAATTAATACACTTACTTTGTTCAAATCCATTAGATGTTGATTGATGAAAAAACTTACTGAATGAAGATATTATTGATGAAGACTCACTAACAAGATGTTAGTTGAGAAGACTCACTAACAAGATGGTAGATGTTGAAAACTTACTAACAAGATATTGATTGGTGAAAACTTACTAATTGTTGTCACAGTAGAAGAAACCTACAAGTAATTACTAACCGGTTCCTTTAACCGAGTTGCCAATTTTGTTTTAGTATCAAGCAGTGAAGTTATATAGATTAATGTACTAGGTTACTCAGAAATTACAGTAAGAATGTCCAATGAATTTTGCATAAACACAATACACAGTCTCAGTAGGAAGTCAAGACACAATTGTTAGTTGCATACAAATACACAAGGATATTTTCTCCCAGGGCTTGTCTCCAAGTAGCAGGTCGCAGCAAACAAGAAGCCATCAAATGTCGTCAACAAAGACGAAATTTATTTTTCCATAAAGAAAGACGACATCCACCTAGATAGAATAGGACTGAGGACTGAACCAATCATGTACTGTAACTTGGATAGTTACCATTATTTTTTGCTTCTACCATGCATTTATAACTTATGTGACTTAAGGGCTTATGTATGTTTAACTTTCAGTTTTTCTTGGTTTTTTTGGGTGATTTATTTTGTTTCCATTCAGTTTCTTGTTTCTTAATGTGATTTACTCATATTCGAATTCAGTTGATGATTCTTTTAATATTACTTAAT
>NC_087222.1:30489538-30492680 GCF_015104395.2 Macrobrachium nipponense
AATATTAAATTAAAGGAAAATCGAAAAAATGGAACTAAAAGAAAACGAAACAGGGATAATTGAATAGAATAGAAGATGTTTTAATTTCTGACAAAGATAGCTGAAAGGGAGGAGACAACCAGATAAAATAGGAGACAGAAAAGAGAATAAGGAGATAATATTCATGTTTATGTTTGGAAAGGAAAAACGTGTAAAAGGGGAAATCATTAACTGTACATTCATGTGTAAACGCAGTGGAATAAAAATGCATAAGGAAGGAAGAGAGTATTGGAAAATGCTCTTGAGAAGGACCACTAATAGAACCGCCTAGTTAAATATTATATGAAACATTTTCTAAACAACCTGTTAAAGCTTCACTATCAAAGTACATTATTTTGATTAATGTAGCTGAAATACTAGTATGCATGAATGAATGCTATAAAATTTTCGCTTTGTTTCCTATTTTTGTTATAAACAGGTTCTCCAAATTTTGGCGTTTTGATAAACGTGCAGAATAATTGTTATTGCTTAGTGTGTTATGTTTCTGAGGATTTCATTATCATTAATCGCTTCATAATTATCTTGACAGACTTAACCTTCCCAAAGCCATTCAATATCAACTAAACAAGATTTTGTAAAGATGAAAATCAAAATAGTTTATGAAAGCAACCGCAACTGACGGTGGATTACGAATGAAGTGTTGGATAAATTGCTTCTTTTAAAACATCAGTATTTCTCCAGGAATGCCTTTTTGGTATTGGATATCGCCTTGTATGTACTTGTAGCAAACTTTGATTAATATCTCACTTACTATTACTTATTGATCATCATCGTGATAGCAACATTGTAACATAGCTCATTTACCCAATGTGTAATATGAGCTAAGTGAAATCTCTTACGATCTCGTTCCTTTACTGAAATGCATTATGTGGATAAAATCCGAGTCCTACGTGTTGAAACAATTTGTATAGCGGATCCTTTCCTCCTATCTGAAATGCCCAAATTTAGTGAACTTCAAATTCGATACTCCATTCCAGTAACAATTAACCAGGATCTATGTTTGGCTTTTGGACCTGAGCCCCGAATTTCTCCGTTTTGTTTAATCTTATTTTTTTATTTTTTACTATTTATTTATCCTTGAAGAATTTATTTCCCTTCTTGCTCTGTCTGAAGAGGGAGAATCTAGCATGAGCCCTTGCCAGTGCTTTAGAAGGTATATTACTTAGAAATATTCTTAGAAGAGACCTTGGTGGGGAAGGTTATATAGATGAGAGTACCTATGTAACTACAACATTGGTTTTCTGTTAGTTGCTGAATTCGTTTTCTTTGACACTCCATGAGATATCGGGAATCATGCGGCAACCTAGAAAAGACAGTTTATGGAATTTGTGATAATCCTATGTATTTGTACCAAGGATGTTAAATTCGTCAATCTTTTTTCAATCTTTAAATAATTGTTTCTTTCTGTTTATGTATTTAGACTTCTCAAAGAAAGTAAATTAGCCCGTAATTAACTGCAGTAAAAATGGTAAGGGTTTACTAACTTTGCTACATCTTCATTAAATTGAGTGAAGTTGCGTTTGCCTGAGAGAGAGAGAGAGAGAGAGAGAGAGAGAGAGAGAGAGAGAGAGAGAGAATAAATTATAAAAGGAGGTAAATAGATCTAATGCGTTCTTCCTCATGAATTTGCGCTTTGTTCTTCTTCTTTTGTGATTTGACTTGTTCTGCACTGTTCCTATTGTAGCTAACCATCTTTGCCTTTATAAAGCCTCACCACTAATACTAGCAGTCAAGTACCGACATGGTAAATTGAAAATTAAAAGTTAATCTTTATATGCCTTTATATACATTTCCAAATTTTCAGGTTCTACTCTAGCTAAGTTTAATTGATTCATTCATTACATTTGGAAGGATTTTGGCAATTAC
The DNA here is from genome assembly GCF_015104395.2 of Macrobrachium nipponense. Taxonomy (NCBI): domain Eukaryota; kingdom Metazoa; phylum Arthropoda; class Malacostraca; order Decapoda; family Palaemonidae; genus Macrobrachium; species Macrobrachium nipponense. The sequence continues at coordinate 30,491,444 of NC_087222.1, forward strand.
AAAGCTCCCAATATTTCGCTATATTTTATTGAATTTGGCTGGAAGTAAATTTGGAAATTTAAGTAAGATACGGGTATAGCTAGCCGTTTGAAGGGGTCTGTGGATTACAACCTATTTCTTCATGAAAATATGCATATTCAGAAGAGTATGTTTTCGATATACATAGACAGGTCAATGTTTATTGTTTGGGAGGTTGGGGAAACTTGCTAGGTGACAAACAAGTTAGGTTGTCTGAAATAAACTAATAAGGTGAAAATTCTCTGGAATATAAAGGATACTTGCCCAGAAATAAACATAATTTTAGTCTACTATGAGATTCAGGGTCTCTTAAACACGGTTTTTTGGACTTTTCTCCTTGTCAAAGCATCGGATGTAGCTGAAAGTTGAAATGTGTATATTTTACAACCACACACAAATTTTGTCAGCATTATCAATAATGTCGTGAATTTCGAACTGATCATTCGAAATCCCCGCCATTTAACTTCACAAGTGTTCCGTTAAATTGGGGAGGGGAAAGACTGAGGGATCTCGGGGCGATTCATTGAACAGAAAGCTGTCCAATACACGACAGTTAAGACGCAATTCCTAAATGCATGGTGGGGAAGGAGCGCGTTTCTTATAGTAAGGAAGACGTTATGAATTTTCATTAATAAATATAATTTGCTAATCACTAGTACGAGATAAATGATCTATGTAGAGATTTGGAGCCAAGGATTCCGTAGCCATTCAAGAATTTGCAGATTACGGCCTTCAGCCAGAACTTTGAGTCAATTCCTTGATCCTAAATGATAACGTAATTGTCATATTTCACATTTAGGAGTAAAATAGATTAAGTGATTTCCGTAATGTCTAAATAAACGATGATTCCCGCCTGAATTGCAAGGATTCTGTAGTTCACACGGTTAAAGCGTAAGTTTCTTTTGAAGAAGGGCGAAGCGACGCTTCATTCCTGCCCAGACCCTGAACCGTGTAAGTACCGTGAAATTTGTGTGTCTCTCAATTCTCCGACTCCCAGCCATCGCCATGCTAGGTCGAATTCCGTCGTAACTGTAAGTTTAACTTTATCCACGTATAGATGTGCCATCCCTGCGATGAGGGACTCGATTTATGCAGCAAACGAAAGCTGCCAGCGTAAGAAGGTTATTTGTTGTGATATTAAGTCAATGGTCTCGTATTGTGCAGATTTTTCGTCCAGTCGTAGACTTAGTGCTTTACAAGCACGTGATATCAAAGACTC
>NC_087222.1:30493180-30509994 GCF_015104395.2 Macrobrachium nipponense
TCTAGTTATCCAATATCCTAAAAATACCATTTTCTATAAAGACAATTTTTTCTACCCGAAGAGAAAAAACGTTAAAAAAGTATTTTTAAATTGGATAAACTCTAGCAATCTCGTCTGCCCCGCGACTAAATCCGTCATCATTCCGTAGAATGGCTGATGTCTGGAGGAAAGGCAAAGACAACATATTTACCTTAACCGTCAACTTATCAATAAAGTTGGCTACTACTTGTGAACGTCATCAATAAGACTAATATGGAAACTGAGATATATTTACTAATGGAATTATTTTATACAGAAGAATTTCTCCTCAACATTCATGGCTTGAATCAAGTCTAGAATGACTACTGGCCTGAGCTACAGGTACAGGTCAATAGCTACATACATGAAGTAATGCTCCGAGCCTTTCTGTAATCCATAACTAAGCTACTACTTTTACTGCACAACAGATAGATGGTGCTGTCATTAATGTCAAAAGATGTCAAAGTTATTGATTGATTGGTGTAGTACGTGGTGCGGAAAGTGAAAAACTTTTAACTCATAATATTTATTGTCCTTCTGCAGAGATTTCAGAGACCTGTGTACGTCAGCCCTGCCTACAAGAGAAGGTGTCACTTCATTAATGAAATCCTATGGTACTACTTCTAGTAAGACCTCTATAGGAATGCTTTTCTAAAATGGAGAAAAAATAAGGACTAGGGCGAGAAAGATCTTGCTTGTTGAGGAAGCACTTTCTCCCATCTTGCGTCTTCTTGCTCAATCTCTCTCTCTTTTAGGCATGCATACTGTTTTTCCCTAAGTGGAGTACTACATGAAACATTCTTCAGAACATAAGAAGAAGAAGAAGCACCAACTCAACAGTCAGGAGAACAGAAAGACATCCTGACTCAATGGGATTACAAAGCAAATACAGGTCTGGAATCAAGACAGTTTTGAACTACAGGTATTCTGAATTACATACAGAGTTAGGAAATAAATCATTAATATAAATAAAGTGTAGACATTCAGTTGCTGTAATAAAAACTATCTTCTGCCAAAGACTCCTCCAGAGAAGGAGTTTGGACGAGGGATTATCTATAAACTATGGCGAAAGACTTCCTTTAGGACACTCAAAGGCTCATCAGGAAAAAAGCAAAATGTTTCAAAGCCATTTTGAACATTTCTTCTATGGACTATTCTTCTCATGAATGAACAGAATTCAAACGAGGGTCAAAACGATCAACTCTTGGCCGAAACGAAAGAAGAAAACTGATTTTGGGGTTTGGGGTTTTGGGGGTTGGGGGTGTCACCGATGAGACTTTGAATCCTTACACACCTATCATATACTCTATGATATTCTTCAACATTCACTTTGTACAATTATTTACACTTATAAAGTTAAAGCTGAGGAGGAGAAAGACAGGGAGGAGGAAGCTTTTATAAATACCTGATGGTCACTTCTCACCTTCCTTGAGACTTCTTCACTGCCACGAGGCCCAGTTATCAGCCGGAGTTATCAGTTATCAGCCGGAGTTATCAGTTATCAGCCAGAGTGCCCTCAGTAGTATTACAAACGGCTATTCAATGCCTGTTGAATCCACGGAACCAGAACTTCTATGACAACTATAGCAGTGGGATAATTGCAACATTTGGACTTTGAATCTACACTTTTAGTTTCGACAAGAACTTTTTTTTTTGCTTTCACAAGCAATATAGGAAGAAAATAGGGAGGATTCCCTTTTCCGTGACGGATGACTCCGATGTATAGAATTTCCACTGTCTGCACAGACAGGCATTTCCTGTCTGTAACTGGGTCTGATTAATGAACACACACACACACACCTGGCATCTGGCAGTAGGCACTGTTGGATCTCAACTGGACCTGCAACTTGGTAATATTTGGTTGATGTGATGCATTCTGAACAAAGTAAGTAAGAAATATTATGGTGATGGATGAATCAAATCTCTTTTTGAACCTAGTAAGTACGAATATTATGGTGTAGGATGAATCAAATCTCTTTTTGTGCCTATTATCTCAAAGGAAATTATGAAACACAGTGACAGGACTTCAAGAAACTGGACTTGTTGAATTTGACCTAGTAACAATAGTAGTAGTAGTCAGTACTACACTACCGTCATTTGTAGCAACTGGAGATAGTATGATTCGACTCTTCCAAACGTAGTATGTATTCCAGTGTGGATATGAAACAGCAATGTTACAGAACTTCGGGTATTATAGTACAAACGACGTAGTATCTGAACATTTATGCGATATGTTTAAAATGGTTGCATGAAACCCATCTACAATATTGAGCGTTACGTCTAATCGAGAATTCTTCAGTTTTCTTTATACACGATAGCACAGCAGCAGCTCTACATTTCCGTTTCCTACTGGAATAAAATAATAGTTAAATACGTAGTAGTATATAATGTCTTTATCAAAGAATGATATACATAGTAGCGACTACAGTATAGTACAATGTTACTGACTTGTGGTATATGTATACGTATACCAAATACAAATTCTGTAGTATTTATTCCTTGCAGATTGTGGGTTGGTGAACTGCGCTATCTATCTACAGTCATTGAAATATGCTGAAATGACAGTTGAATAAGATTGGGAACACTTTCTCTTTTGTTCATCAGAGAGAGAGAGAGAGAGAGAGAGAGAGAGAGAGAGAGAGAGAGAGAGAGAGAGAGAGAGAGAAAAACACACCAAAATCATAACTCTCAGGCAATAAAAGTAATGCATACTTCCAAAAATCTTTAGAATTTCCATCTGCATGCACAATGGATCAATCAGTATTCACTAAGTTTTATCCACATCAGGTTCTTTGCACCGATGTTCTGTTCTAAACAAATGTTCATTTGCCATTCTGAATCAGAAACAAAATTTTCAAGTCAGCCAGAAAGATCTTTGACAGTAAATAAATAAAAAAAAAGTCCACTTACATTCTCCATAACTTCATTCCATAATATTCAATATATAAAAAATCCTTTTCATAAAAGCACAATGTAAGACCTACTTTATCTACCATTAATTAAATAAATAAAATGAAAACTTGTAAAAAGGAAAAATAATAAAAATGACATGACAATAGTACCCTCGACAAGAGATTCTGCTGTTCCGCTACAGACGTTGTTCTTCTGCTGAAAGCGACTTCTGCCTCTTTGGGAGAGAGATACTATGCACCAATAAAAGTGAGCAGCGGAAGGAGGAAGAAGAAGAAGAAGAAGAAGAAGAAGAAGTCATACCACTTTGTCCAATCATTCATGATACGTACATCAAAAACATATAGTAATATATTATAGGCACGTTACTGAAGTGTTGTCCCTGTCTTCATTGCAAGCGCGTTGCTGCAAGGAGGAGAGACGAACGAAGAAGAACCAGGCTCCAATAGCAATGCTTGCTTGCTTGCTTGCTTGCTTGTACGACAGGGACCACTCTTGATATTTATTAAGTAAAATATTTGCGAACAGCCTAGGATTACTTTTGATAATGTTAGTTCCACGAAACTGTGTGCACATAAATGCCATGCATCTTTGATAAAAGCTAAAAATGTTTAACAAAAGACAAAATGAAAATACTACAGTAGTCAAATATATAATATACAGCATAACATAAATTTCTCAGAAACACTTTCTCCAATAATAATTCCTAAGCTTTCATGAAAAACAACAAACACTAAAGATTTAAAAAGTATAGTATACTACTCTAAAGGCAATACTGAGATCAGCATCTAAATAAGTCATTTAAAAAGAGAACTATCACAAGACGAGACGATAGCGTCTGTCGCACCTTCGACCAAGTTTTGTTCCATATTGATGCATGCTCGCTCCACTGGTATTATAGTACTATATAATCAAATGTTTTGTAGTAATGCATAGCCAATGACTAAGCTCTTCTGAAGAGAATGGAACCGAATGAGAATATGATGATGATGATGCTGTTTGGTAAGCCAATAAAAATATCAACACAAACATTCTATACAAACTGGATCACGCAAGGGCACTTTGAGTCAAAACCACATTTCACTTGTCCTTAGCAACTGGAAGCATGAGAGTTTGATCATCAAATATTCCTGGACACCCATCTGGCAACCCTACACTTGTGGCAGTTGTTGATACTTGTTGAACAAATACTTTAGATTCAGCAATATGATCACAATTACGTACAATTTTCTTTTCTTTTTTCGTTTTTGTTTATCTTTTTCCGGAAGGGAGGAGGATGGATAGATTCACGCTGGACATTTTCCAATGATGATTCAGAATTCACATTTCTATTTCTCTTAATTAATAGTCTCTTATTGATTTTTTTATTTTTCTTTTCAAAATATCAGTAGGAGTACTATGTATGGATTGTTCTATAACAAGCTTTTAATTAAAAATGTTGCGTCCACCATAATTTTCACAGTCATCAGAAAACTACATGGCACTGTTCATGTCTTCCTGTGTTAGCAAAATGGCAGTATTATGTAGTAAGTATTGGAGACTGAATTTCTTCTTACTTCCTGGGAGAAAATTTAGGATTCGTTGGACCATGGGTGAATGAGCGCAGTTCATAGGGGACGCTGGTTTTGTGCAGTGTGGCAGCATCAGCATCGCTCTTTCGGAGGATCAACATGCGAATATCTGTATGGAGGTAGATTTTGCCAGACTTGGAACTGACAAACCTGCAGAGATTAAACCACAGAGGTAGAGTCAGCATACAGTGTCGACCATCTCTTAAAAAATACTACTACGTATAGTGCAAAATGCAGAAAACCATCTCCAGTCTACAAGATAATAGTACAAGATACACTCAGTTATACTCTTAAATACAATAGATTACTGATGAATGTTTCATTCACATACACAAATCCTGGAAAGTAAAATCAGTGTATAGTTCTGTAGTCACAAACTGAAAGCAAGGGTATCGGCTCCAATTTGAAAACTTGTAACTCAAGTAAGGTGTACAGTTCACAGAAGTATTGTACTGTACTTTGTTCTTCTCGTAACAGGACAACAAGTTAAATTTTCAAACATTCTCCTTAGCTATGCCATCAAGCAATCTGCGCCAAATCCTGGTAAATATCTTCATTCAGTTGTGTAAACTGCCTTACATGGTGCTCAAAAAACCGCAATAGTATTTACCTAATCTCAATTCAGATCTCTAACTTTATAGGAAAGAAAACTTTATGTTGATCTTGCATAAAGTTTGATAAGAAAGGTCAACACAAGAACAACTTTAGGTATTTTGTTTGCTTTTTATGCAGCCATGAGCTTACCCAGACGAAGTTAGATAAATGATGTGATAGAGACCTCCTTCATAAAAGCCAAAATAATCTTCATGCATTTATTACCTTCTAATGTAAAATATTGCATTTTCTTGACATTATACAAAAATGTGGAATCATTGATAGCTTTTATAACTAGTAAGCTTATGTAATGCAAAGGAAGAAGAGATGGAGACTAACTAACCTGAGATGTATGAGGTAACGGAGCCATTGATGAGCATTGTCATCTGCATCACTGGCCCCTACTGGCATGTTTAGCGTACGCTGACGGACAAACGTACGCGAGTTGGGCGGCATATCTGACAAATCATACATTACAACGAACATTTTCACCACTGTCCCGTGTGGGTTGAACAATGTAACCTGTACAGTGCCTTTGCTGGGGACATGGTAGCCTTTCTTGCCAAGATTGATGTGACCCTGCAGAAGAGAAGACGCTTTGATTATCACCAACTTGGATAATGGCCATGATCCGCTTTTATCGAGACTTGGTGGCATCAGCGCCATAATGGTTAATGGCAGTATTTGCTTATCAGCATCCCTACGAGAATGGAACCCCCACCCCCCCGACGATAACTGTACAGGGACTGCCTGTACGTACATGAAAAACATTTCCTCCCAAAGTAGAAATCAATATGAATAGTACTATTCCCATACAAGACAAAAGACCAAAAGTGAGAAAGAAAGAAGAGCATCACTCACCATGTACGGAGATGAGATCTGATCATTATCACAGAGTGTGTAGAAAAAAACTGTCACTGGTTTTGTGATGCGCTTTGGACAGAAGGCTCCGGAGGCTGCAATTTCTGCCGTGAAACCCTGGACAGTTGACACAGGCTCCAGTCGACCGTTCAGGACGCACTCCTCAAAGCTGCCCAGGAGGTTTGAACACGTGACAGTAGCTGGCGCGGACATCGACAGTTGATGCAACTTGCGAGCGCTCTTGTGTTCGTGGCATACTGCGTGCATCTCTATAGTATATGCCTCTTCCTCTTCGGTATCACAGGCGTACAATGCACTGCAGTGGAACGATGTCGATCTACAATTTTTTTGCAAGTGGTCAGTGAGGTAAGACAGGTCCCTATTTTACTCCATACGCTATATAGGCATGCAGGCTGGAGGACTTTGAAACTGTGGACTTCACTGGGAGTGAACCAGTGAAGCTCATTTCTTTAGACAGAAATTCAAATGGGCCAATTTGGTCGTTTTGGGGGGAAAATTTCCACAACCGAGATTAATTCCTGCCAAATTTTGCAGTCAGTAAACAATTTTGAAACAGAACATTGAAAATTCAATCTATAACCAATGAATCACAGAATTGTTTAATCTTAGAAACTGTCTGAAATTAGGTGACAAGATACACTACGTTTCTTCGTACAGCGCCGTATACAGAAAACCAATGAAAAGCAAAACAGAAAATACTGGAGTTGACAAAAGTGCAGTAAGTTGTATCACAACTTTTACCTGTGACTTTTGTACGAGGGAAAACTTAAAATTCAAATAGTGATATTTATTGACCAGAAAACAAGTCAGGATGAATACATAGACATAAAAATTATATCAGATATAGAAATAAGTGTGAAGCACAAATGTGATTATATAATTAATACTGTATACAAGCACAAGTAATGAGGTGAGGGTGGTAAATCTTAAATACTGTACAGTACTTGTGATGTAAAGACTAAATCAAAGAAGAATATTGTCAACTAGAGATAACATATCTTCTAATGAGGAGAAAACTGGCAACAACATCGTCACTGATTTATGTGAGATCTTTGGAGGTACATTGCTGTGAAAATCTTAAAGACGGTACTACTTCAAATGGGGAAACAGAAAAATTTGTCATCAATAAAAGAAATGTTTTTAACAATGGAAGCGAAGATGAATAGTGGAAAGCCCCAGGACCTTCAGGAACAACTAATGTGCCAAAAGCATCTTGAAAACATGATAATGATGAGCAAATAAGAATATATTATTACTATATATTATTCAGAAACGAAACCTATTCATATGGAAAAATCCCACAGGAGCCATCGACTAGAAATTCAAGCTTTCAAAGAGTATCCAGGTGTTCATTAGGAACACGTAAGAGGAGGTGAAGGGAAATACATAAGGAAGAGATCCCACTTATTACAAAAGAAAAAATGATTTAATAAATTAATTAATGGATAAAAATGTATTACTGTACATCACAACATAGGAAAGTCTTTAGACCAGAAGTTGGGCAAAATGATGAAAAAGAAATGCATATATATATATTACAATGTGAAATTATAGAGGTATATATATATATGTACTGCTAGGACATCTGTACCGTCGTTTTGATGACAATAAATCTCCAGACCTGTACCGTAGTGTAAGATTTGCCAGTTTTCAGAGCAGGACTAAAAAGACAAAGAATACTACTGTAATAAAGTGAAGGCACAATACCTCTTTATTGCCGCTACACTGATAAGGCTGGAGTCGTAGTCAAATCGCTTTCCCTTTCTGAGTGGCGCCGGAGAGGACGTAAGGGGTAGCCCCGTCTTGCTGTGGAACACCATGTTCGTCGCAGAGTCTAAGGAGCGGCGGAACTGAGCCTTCTCGCTGGCAGATGGAATAGTGACACCTTTCATGTTGCAGTACTTCTCAACCTCATCATCCTCACAGATTAAGTCATCTAGTTGCATCTCTGTGTCATTGCTGCCAACTTGCTTCTGGTCATCTTCTATCTGCTTGATTTTCTGACCTGTCTCAAGCTGCACAGGCGACTGCTTCGAAGCATCTCCTCCGTGGTCATTGCCGTCTAAAATGAATGGCCTATCATCCTGAGAATTCTCCTGAGGTTGTGATGGATGACCCCGCGTCATCAGGTGTTTGAGCAAGCTCGCACTTTTGACAAATCCTTCTCGAGTCTCCCTCGAACGCACCACGTTGTTCTCCTTGCCGGCATCTCTGCCGATCTTCCAATCACTCTGGTCCAAATGAGATTTTGCGATGCTAATTTTGGATGGTATTTCTTCCTTGGCTTTCTGATGGACGTGGGTTTCCTCATCATCATCTTGGAAATTCAAGACTCTCTTTGCTGTCTCCTTTGTGGTGCTGGAAGTGGCATTTGAATGGCCTGTCGTCATATGCAGCTGCTGCTCTCCCGTAATGTCTTGATTGTACTCATTTTGGATGCTAGATAATATTGCAACAAATGGACTCTTACTCAGCGTATGTGATACTTGCTTCTGTGGTTGACAGTGGAGGGCTTTGGCTGGCTCGCTACAAGCAGTATAAAAGTTCGTTTTCAGTGTAATCTTTTTAGCTTCAACACACTGTTGGTTTTCAGTTTCCCTGTATCCTTCTTCCAAACCATAAATAATTCCCTTTTTCATTAAATCACTATCATTATCACAAGCATTATCACTACAAACTCTGGTCCACAATGGCTCACAACTATCAACTAAAGTCTTACAACTAGGAATATCACATGGTTTCTCACTACTAAGCGCTATGGCTTCGAGAAACTGGTTTTCGGGACTAGAGGTCAACTCCTCCTGCACATCATCCCCTCTACCCCGATTTTCGTTTTGGCACCTTTCACTCTTCCTGTGCTCGGAACATCCCCCCAAGGATGAGAGATAGTTTGGTCCCATTTGGCTGCTGCTCTTGCAACTCCTCCTCGTCGTCGTCGTCGCTGAGGGGGCTTCACCCGCTTCCCATTCTCTCGTCACTTTCACAGAATCAAGAAGCCTGAAGTGGCCCTCCCCCTCCAGCCTCTTTCCTCCTTTGTCTTCCAGCATTTTTCTCTCCATTTCTTGACTAGCCCACAACTGCTTCTCTGCTTTCATATCAGGATCTAAGCCTAAATGTAAATTTTTCATCTCAGAATGACCTTTAGGAGAACGAACTTTCGAATGGCTCCTTGGGCTGTTACTAGACTGTCGCAAAACACTCAAAATTTCCATAGTTTCCTTTGGAGTTAGGTCAAAGTTGAACTTGTTACGGAACAAGCGGCTAGGACTAACATCACCTCTGTGTTTCATTTCTTGTTTAATATCCTGAAATACAAGAGAAAAGAGTGAAATGAATCCCTTTTACAATACTACTTCAATTATGAGCAATTTGTTTTTATATCTGATACAGAAATATAATCATAAGCTAAGTCTACGAAGGAGTATGTTGTAGAATTTGACATTCTACCTGAACACAATTAGGACCTTTTATTCATTTCAAAGTCTGAGACAATCATTTGAACTTAGGAGACAAAAACTAATCAGCAGAGCTGCACGGGAACGAAAAACGAAGTCAATACCCACCTTAGAGTGTAAGTGACACGAACTCTCAGGTTCCTTATCACAGACGTCAGACAGATCTTCCATGCTGGAACACAAATGTTTGCCAGTGTGTGAACAGCAAGGCCTCAACTGATCATCTATCACTTTTGGAAGCATCTTCTCTGTTTTACAGCGCTTCTCACTCGAGGAGGAGGATCCCCGCTTCAGACCGGCGCTGACCTTCCCGCTGCCCTTTTGGGTTGGTTCTCCAGAAAGGGATTCTGCCTCCCCTGGCAGCTGTGGAAGACAAGCACTGCTTCCATTATGCCCATTCTTCTTGCACTCCCATTCGCTCGAGTTCTCGTCTTCCTCCCGATGCTGCATAGACCCCCCTTGTACGCTGGAACTACTACTTGTACCTTGGACATTTTTGGACATTTCAGAGCAATCTCCTCTGGGTTTAAAACTGTAACTGTAATCAGATTCTGAACACCCGTCGCTAAGCAGCCTCGTGCTCTTGTATCTCTTGGAGGGTCCAACATAGTCTCTGCTTGATTCTGCCTGATCGTTGTAGTACTGATACTCGGGGTAATTTTGATACTTGCCCCCCCTCGGTGATAAGCTGCCTTGCTGCTGCTGCTGCTGCTGCTGCTGCTGCTGCTGCTGCTGCTGCTGCTGCTTCTGAAGCTGATCAAAGTTCAATGACTGGAGGTTGTGATGGGAAGAATGGGGCTTTTGCAGATGCAACTGGTTGATAGACTGCGGCTGTGACAAACACATCTGTGGACGATTATAGATGGGGTGTGGCCTCTGAAAATGTTGGCTGGGTCCGGAGTAATCTATTCTATAAGGACAATGTTGCATGTGATGGCTTGACTGCTGCTGTTGCTGATGTGGGGGGGGGATTCCACTACTGGAGGGACACACTGAGGAGGCCAGAGAGGTCGGATGGAGATGAAGACTGACAGGAGGAACCGGGTAACGCGCCTGAGTCCAAGAAAACGGGTGACGGGCTAAACTTGGTCCCAGTGGCATTACATCTGGAGGCCTGCTGTTGGGAGGTACTGGGTGTCTGTGGCGACATATCAAATGCTCAGGAGTTTCTAGGGAAGGAGACCCCGACCGCACGGGAGACTGGTAGCGACGAGGGAAACGAGTGAGGGAGTGAGGAGGATCCAGCAGACTCTCCCCTAGCTGTGTGTCCGGCGATTCGCTTCGACTCACACGGGTGTTCTCTGCCAACCTGGCTTTCATGACACTTCTCCGCAAATCTTCCTCACCCCTGCAAATGTTTAGGCGCATTAGTTTGAAGGAATCTCAGATCTAAAACTGGCACTTTTGAAATGCCAGAAATAGAAAAACAAATAAAACTGGGCTGGTAAATTGTTAGAAAAGTCTACTGGATGCAATCCACACAGAAGGCAAAACAAAATACAGTACTGTACATTAAAACAAAATTTGTACAGCTCAGCATGAATGCCTGAGCAAGTGCGACACAGAATAAGAAAGAATAAAGTATTAATAAAATTGTCATCAAAAAATGACAAAAATTCCTAAACAGCAGGATTACAACTCCAAGAGGTTTGAGATTTTTGTGGGTAAGTGTTGAATAATAAAAATGCAAATATAATCACAGAAATTTACAAAGGAACACCTTAGAGAAGCTAAAACTATAAAAGGCTATTCATACTACACAGAAAGTGCACTGAATTTCACTGAGGAGTTTTGACTACATATACGTACTGTATGTAACTTTACGCTTCATGCACAGTACCAGGAGACAAAATTTGGTAAAGTAAACTAGTTCACTTACATTTCAAAAATTCAAGCAAGCAAATGCCACTGATATAGCAACATTAAGAAAAAACTTTTGCAGTATTACTTCAAAATTCCACAATGAAAAATCTGAACATGTACTCTACCAAAATAGTAATAGTATATATTTGGAAAATACAACTGCTTGATCATGGTTACCAGAAAAACTTCCAAAATATTGCCTCTATACATATTAACCTGAGCCAGACCAAAGCAAAATGCAGAATAAAAATGAATCCAACACCCTGGACCCTGGAGGGATAGGTACGACACCCCACTAAAAATACTTATAACTGACCATTCTAAGAGTTTTATCATAAAAAATGCATTTACTTACAAAAACAAAACAATTAGTGAATATTTCTCTATAAAAACTTCTGTGACCAGGCAAATTGTCTGCAAATAACGCGGATAAATGTTCCACAGAAAAATCCGCTAATAGGTGAAGCCACAAATATAAAATCCTGAAGACTACAATGACAATGATCAAAGGGAAAGCCAGGTATTACCTTCAATGTTAAGCATAAAATGCACCATACTTGAAAAGAATTACAAACTCATACAGATGAAAAAATAACAAATACGATTCTGAATCTCAAAGACACAATGAATTCACAAAATGAGCTAATGTATTTGAAATGATTACCGTTTTTCCAAGATGAAAGAAAGGCTCTCAGTAAACGAAATTCTCAGAAAAAATATAATTACAATTGAAAGTACCTGATCGAAAAGACACCAAATGTTTGAATATCATCTTTTTTTCACATTTCATTACTGTAAACAATGTTATGACTTGTAAATATCATGATCACAATTTAAGTGTGGTTTTAGGAGTTACGTCAGCAACCATCAACCTCTACTGCAAACCCACACAGTTCAAATCTAGCACCATCTGCCATACAAATGGCCGAAAGAAAAAATTAAACATATTTTAACTAGGACTAACCTTGCCATCTCAGTTTTATTTTGAGAACAAGAAGGAAGACTTTCATCTGATGTCATCTCCTCACAATTGTCTTCATGTGGCTCGTAGCAGACAACCACTGGAACTTTTTCGCTCCGAGGTAAGGAACGCACGGCCACCTAAAAACACGAGAGTTTCAATATCTGCAATTCAAACATACTGAAACGAGACTTCTTGAAATCTATAAGTAAAATCTCAACCCGTGAAAGTTGTTCAATGCAAATGAAAACGATTTCATCCAGTAATTTGTTATTCCACGAAACAATGTCTCACTTTACTTTTTTAATTTAGTACTGTACTAGTTACAATGAGTATAGTGATGGATTCGGCAAAGATCGGGTTATCCATCAATCATGCCCTTCACTACTCAACCCCAAAGGAATCCTCACCTTGATCGAAGTATCCTGACCCATGTAAGCCAATGGAAACACATGTTCTTCTGCTTCTTCTGTAAATTTAGAACAAAAGACAGGCGAAGTAACTGTCAGCCTATACAACACATTTGGCGGCCGCCGGCCCCTTGACACGCTCAGCCAAGCCGAGAGTTGGGAAAAGTGCAGAAACGACCTCACTGCTGCCACCAAAGACCAACCAGTTGCCGCAGCCTCTGGGAGTCTGTTGAAAGGAAGAGATTCAGTTTTGGAAGAGATATGCACCATAGTCCCATCACCAAAGAAAATGCTGTAGTAGTACCTTGTGCGTATATATATAAACTTTCAATCTGACTGAGCTATCATCCAATTCGTAATCCCTTTCCTCTCTGAATCATTTATCTATGAATGGCTTCATCTACATTGCATGATGCTCATTACACATAGTAATAATGGAGAACTGATGTCATACCTCCGATCATAGATAGTAAAGTTCCACTGTTCAATCAGCCGAAGGTTCTGCGAGGGAGCGATAGGAGTATCGAGGGTGGTGGCTAATGCTGCCCCGTGCTGACATTCAGGAGCAACAAGCACCTCTAGGCTCACTCCAACACCAACACCCCACATCACCCGCAGCTGACGCAGCAAGGATCCAGCTTGAACACACTGAGAAGCATATATTTATATATGTACTACTTGACACACTTACGGAAAACATGATAAGAGGCAAAAATTGCTACAAATGTCATCATTACAATTTACAACCCTTTTCCAAGGTTACGAATGTGACCAAGTTTGATAGTTACTTATGATATTCATTCTAAATAGTCAGCCTTTAAATTTTTATAATACGTATAGCCTTTCAAGGAATTATGTACCATATTTAAGGAACTTCTGAACATGTCAGTCTGTAATACATAGAGCAGTCAGTCTTACCTTATTTGCAAATACTATACAGGTAAGATTGATCTAAATTACAACTTGATCCTCTGGATACCCCCATTGACACCAGGCAAACGTCAATATATGATTTTGAATTTATGTTTCCAATTTTTTTTTAATATATTCAAATTAAGTCCAGGCTTCTAAATGATACCAAAACCAACTTAACACCATGGAAATTAATTCACAGCCAGCAATAAAAGAAAGATTTACAATCTGTAATTGCCCTATGTAATTTGCTGGAGATGTATTTTGAAGGGCTAACGAAAACTGAACGTGCTTTCTCAAAAGCTATAACACTTCACTATTGTAATCAAAACTCAGATGAAATACAAATGTTTGTTTAAAGCAATTTGATTTTTTCCTGGGTACACAAACCAAAGCCTTTAATACAGAGTACCTTCAGTGGATACGCAAGACGGCAGCTGATGAAACTTGGAAACCCACCCCCCCCCCCCCCGCCCCCATGGTGAAGATAGGGTTGAAGGGGGGGGGGGGGGGGAGGGGGGGGGGGGGGGGGGAGGAGAGGGGGGAAATGCCCTTATTCTACCCAAGGTATTTGAGCAACTTTTTCCTTCGCCCACAGGAACAAGGGGGTGTGGTCGAGAGAGTTAGACTGACATAAGACTTTGGTTTGTATACCTAGGATAAATAAAAAAAATTTGTAACTTCTTCCTGCATGGGTACAAACCACTGTCTTTATTCAGCAGACTTACCCCATAGGAGGGGAGGGGGGGTAATCCCTGCAACTGACAAGAGCTAATTCCTCCAAGAAATGCCAGTCAGGGATGACACGACTCCCAGTCATGTCAACTTGATCCTCCAACTGGTCTGATGAAAAGATTGGTGGGGGAAATAGGACCCTGGATTTGACTGTCCGATGTACAACAGGGTACTCCTAGCATGGAAAGAATTAGGCCTCCCATAGGAGATTTCATGTCAGCGAGTAGTTCAAATGTAGATACTGATAATTACCAAGTAGCGAAGTTCTACCACATCACCGCTTTCCCCCTTATTAGCCCAGATGCTGCTCTTATGAGGGTAAAGATTAGTAGAAGAGTCCAACTGCTCAACATTCACACCTCCAGATTTATACTGTACTGAGCTTATGTACTCACAAGAGATAGCTGCCATCAGTCCTAAGGAGAAAGTATCCAAGGACTTATGGGCAAAATCCCTCAAATAAAATGAGGTAGAGGTAATCTGTCTCCATGTCAAACTCCTGCCCTCATTACCTGAAACACCAAGAAGTTCTTCCAAAATATGAGGAACAGGCCCATGCACCTTTGTGTGCTCTCGAGGGGGAAGGAAGGCCAGCACGGGCCTGCTTGATCACCTTGCAAAGACAGCAAGAAAGGGTATACTTGGACCCTCCTTCTTACACCTACCTGTGTTAATGAAAAGTTTCCTACACTCAGGCCTCAGAGAGTGGATCATTTTTAGGTACGCAGGTCTACCAAGGTAGGGAACATGAAATGACCAGAAGGTTGTCTGGCACTGCTCAGATACAAAAAGCACTGAAAAGTAAGAAAATCAGAGGGCTACCCGTCCAAATTCAACACGCACAGCAAGAGGGATGGGTCTGCTCTCTACAGTTGCTAAAGAAACAGTGACCACATGTTGTACCCTTGTTCCCTTATCTCAACGACTGCATTAAAGCACACTTGCTGAAGATACTACTATACATAAATGACAATGGTTTGTATATCCTTAGGAATAAATAAGAATGACCATACATATTTGGAGGCAGTCGGGCTGTGTTCTACGAAAATGAGTGCGTCAAGAGGGTCTTTTCATAAATACTGGGAGGAAAGATGATGAGATGGCATAACAAAAGTTAACACTCAGGATACAGAGTACACATGAATGACTGCGTATATCTAGAGTCAAGTATGGTTTATCTTTGAAACTGCCTCTTTCTGGGGGGGAAACGAAACACCGGTTTAGTAATGCCAATGTCAAGGATGATGGAGCATTTCTGGATGATTTTACTAGAAACCACAACTACATTTCAGATCTATTGCAGCCATTTTTTACTAAAATCCCAAAGAGAGATCTACCTGATCTCTTTTCATATTTTAGGAATTCGGTAACACATTCTCTCAAAGGTTAATCTACGGAAAACTTTGCTGTGCGTCTTCCCGTCTATCTTTCTCTTGATTTCTTGAAGCCTGGACTGATGAGAGCACCAAGGTTTCCCGTTCCATAGGCCTCTAAATAAGAGAATAATACTTACCACGTGATCATTCTGGTCGCAGTTGTGTTTATGCTGCAACTGATGAGGCAGTGGACAGTGGGGTCCTGCATGGTAGCCCCTCTCTCCCCCTGGGGTTCGTCCCTCCACTACAAGGATGGCCAGAGCGGAGAACACCTCCCACGGGTCACCTGGTCCATGACCACCAACTTCTTCCACACTACTGGATCGCATCTTTCCTGCAAGATAAGAAACATCGTGTTACAATAATAATGGCTGAATTGTAAGTTACCTTTTTCACGCACCAGCAGTGTATCAAACATCCCTACTCAAGTTGCAGCATTCAACCTCTTTTCCTCTTTATCTCCTCCTCCTCCTCCTCCTCTGTCTCCCCAAACCTTTCAGAATGGTCTCCCCTTTTCATCGACCTTATTAAACCTCCATTCCGTCTTGGTGGTCGTACCATCCAAAACAATCAGACCTCGTACGTTACCATACATACGTACACACTAAACCATCTCCCACTTCTACTTATTCTCACCATATATCTCACCCAGTCAATTCTTTTCATTCCACATCTGCTATGCCCACGATCAGTCATTTCCCAGCTTCAACCTTTTTTTAATTTTCATTCCCATTCAACACCAACACCTTGACTTCCACAGAGTGGATTAGTTTCCCATAGACACTACATACTCTCCCATCTTCCTAATTTTCTGTATACACCACATGCTGTTCAACTGAATTCAAACGTTTCTTGAAAGAATAACACAGTTATGTACTGCACACAAATATTTATACAATATAGGGATACCTTTAATTCACTTAAACAAAGAATGTACTGCAGAATGGAAGGAAAACAAAGGAATGTAGTTCAATGTAATATACAGACAGTCCTCGATTATGACACTTTTCAATTATATTCATCAGAAATTATTTCCAAGTTTACGATGCATGTTCCAGGGTTACAACACCAATCTGATGGACGAAATGTCTCCAAAAATGCAAAATAATCAATATTTGAAGGTTTTT
>NC_087222.1:30510494-30530494 GCF_015104395.2 Macrobrachium nipponense
TCAATATTTGAAGGTTTTTGATGGAAAAATTGCAATAAAAAGCAGTTTACATAGTTTTTAATACACCCAAAGCATTAAAAGTAAGATTTGTTCTTAGGATTTTTGTGACGATTTTCCAGCTTAACTTATGACACATCTCAAGAACCAGAACCCCCACCCTTGCATTAATAAGCTGGTGGACTAGCCAGTATATATGTAAATAATTTTTCCAGGGATTTCAGGGAGGGGGGCAAGGTGGCCCCCACTTTTGCCCCTACGTGCCAGGCACCCATGCCATTGGAACTGCATAAAACCAATTTGAGTATTCTGAAAAGTTAGACCATATGCCAGACAACATTGCACAGTTAATAACCCATATTACTGAAGATAAGAGAATCAGATTGGTTTTCCATGGCGGCCAATCTGACCGTTTCAGCTTGGCATTCCATTAAAAATGCATGTCGTTCACTTCCACTGGATGCGCTTTCCGGGGGGGGTCCGGGGGGGGGGGTTCCCACTCTCTAGGAAGAGATTCCACACGGAAAGTGAGAACAAAAAGCTCCTGGGAAATGTAAACAGCCATTGTACTTTTGAAAGGACAGCAGACACCATATCAACAATGGGTCACCTTGGACGCGACATATGAATGCTACTATTAATAGCCATAAGAGGGAGAGACCCACAGATGTATAAGTGGCTACTTTGCCTGCAGCAGTAGCGCTAAATTTAACAGCAGATATAGTAGGAATAGTAGTAGGTGGGGGAATAGTAGTAAGAGGAGGCATAGCAGCAGGTGTGGGAATAGTAGTAGGAGGAAGAATAGTAGTAGGAGGAAGAAATAGGTAGGAGGGAAGAATAGTAGGAGGAAGAATAGTAGGAGGAAGAATAGTAGGAGGAAGAATAGTCGTAGGAGGAATAGCAGTAGGAAGAGGAATAGTACGAACAGGTGTGTGAATAGTACTAGTAGGAGGAATAGCAATAGGTGTGGGAATAGTAGGAGGAGGCAGAACTGTAGTAGGGGATGGGAATAGCAGTAAAATTAGGGATAGCAGTAGGATGAAGGATTCAAGTAGCAGGAGGATTAGTACTATGAGTAGGAATAGTAGAAGTGGGAGGAACAGCATTAGAAGTGGGAATAGAAGAGGGAGGAGAAACAGTATTAAGGAATGGGAACTCATAATAAGAGAATTGCAGTAGTACTAGTAGGAAGAGGAGGAGGAATAGTACTAAGAATGGAAGGAATAGTACTAGGAATGGGAGGAATAGTACTAGGAAATGGGGAGCCAGTAGTATCTAGTAGTTTAAGTAGTATTAGTAGTTAGTCAGTAGTAGTAGTAGTAGTAGGAGGAGGAGGAATATTACTAGAAATGGGAATAATAATAGGAGGAATGTAGTAGTAGGAAGCACAGTACTAGGAATGGGAGTAGTAGAAGGAGGATGAATAGTTCTAGGAATGGGAATATTAGTATGAGGAAGAATGGTATTAAAAATGGGAATAGTTGTAGTAGGAGTAATAGTACTAGGAATGGGAACACTAGTAGTAGGATGGACGGAATAGTAACTAGGAAATGGGAACGAAAACTATAGTAATAGGAGTAATTAAAGTACTAGGAATGGGAAACACTAGTAGAGTGGAGGCGGAATAGTACTAGGAATGGGAACACTAGTAGTGGAGGAGGAATAGTACTAGGAATGGGAACAATATTAGTAATAGGAGTAATAGTACTAGGAATGGGAACACTAGTAGTGGAGGAGGAATAGTACTAGGAATGGGAACAATATTAGTAATAGGAGTAATAGTACATAGTTTCTGTTTTTTGCAATGGGAAACACTAGTAGTGGAGGAGGAATAGTACTAGGAATGGGAACAATGTTAGTAATAGGAGTAATAGTACTAGGAATAGGAACAGTAGTAGTAGGAGGAATAGTACTAGGAATGAGAATAGTCAAATAGGAGGAATAGTACTAGAATGGGAATAGTAGTGGAGGAGGAATAGTACTGGAATGGGAACAGTAGTAGTAATAGGAAGAATAGTTCTATGAATGGGAATATTAGGAGGAAAATGGTATTAAAAATGGGAATAGTTGTAGTAGGAGGAATAGTACTAGGAATGGGAACAGTAGTAGTAATAGGAGAATAAGAATAGTAGTAGTAGTAGTTGTAGGAGGAGGAGGAGGAGGAATAGTACATAGGGATGGGAACAGCAGCAGTAGTAGTAGTAGTAGTAGGAGGAGGAATAGTACTAGGAATGGGCAAAAACAGCAAGCGGTGGTATGGAGGGGGAAAATCACCTTTTACTTAAATAAATAATACAAAGTAGGGCAAATCCAGCCGACACCATCCTATTGATCAGAGAGAGAGGAGAGAAGGGGAAAAAAAAAAAAAAAAAAAAAAAAAAAAATTACGGGTGAAGGGAGTGCCCATTGACATTTTTCTCCATGGCGGTAATAATGCCTCAACTGTACCCGTTGCTTTAAAGCTGGAAGATCCGTCCGAGAGAGAGAGAGAGAGAGAGATAGGCGAAACCGTTTCCAGCTCGAGTTGAATAAAGTCATACACTGGAATTTCGTAAGAATCCAGACCAATCTCCTGGAAAGAACTGGAATGTCAAAGGCAACAATCAAAGTGATGAACCATCCAATGAGATGTACTACTTAAAAGTAAGTGAACCTTCCAGTAGATTAATTCTGGAAGTATTTATTTATCCTGGAACGCAGGAAGACTATATCTGGCACCTGTAGTACAAAGCCATGGGCGGGAAATTTCGTGCACTAGACCCCCCAAAAGCCCCCTTCCAGCCCAACCCCCCCTGCCCATACCAACCGCCAAATTGCTTGTTCGAACAAGCAGGGCTACGCCAACACTTTAAGCAAATTAAATAAATAAATAAATAAATAAAAAGAAATCCAATACATTGAGTTTTTTTAAAATACCTCACCTACTTACGAACTCTTAACTTTTTACGCTCACGTAGCACTTCATTAAGGAACAATGAAACAAGCACTTGTAAAGTATACTTTCCAGATAAGTACTAAAGTTTGTAAGTATATATAAACTTATTATACAAGAAATACCCAGGATTTATAATACCCAATATTTCATCTTACCTGTGGTATATTACTAAAGATGATGTAGGCCTAGGGCTGTCAAACATACACATACACTCTCTCTCTCTCTCTCTCTCTCTCTCTCTCTCTCTCTCTCTCTCTCTCTCTCTCTCTAACGCTGGTAAAAATCTATCAATTTGAGTTCAAACTGAAGAGAGGACTTGGGGCCGCCCTCGTGTCTGTAAAGGAGAGGAGGAGGAGGAGAAGGTCTCGATCAATCCTATTTGATCCAAAGGTTGTGTCACAAAAGGAGAGCTAGCTCTCTCTCTCTCTCTCTCTCTCTCTCTCTCTCTCTCTCTCTCTCTCTCTCTCTCTCAAATGGATTAATGCAAAGATTAAACTTACAGATACGTCATAATCCACGATAAAATTTCTATAAGTGTATAAGAACCACGATATAAATTTTGTTATTATGACGTCATCATAAATTTTGAGTTTAAGCCCACTCGACCCTTGCCCCTCCTCGCCCGCACCTACGTACCCCGACTCATATATCCTGACTACGCCCACTGGGCATTTGACTGAGTAACCCAGCACTGCTCAAAATGCCCAAGGGTATATAGGACATGTTTTAACATCTTCAAGTGAATCATGTTTTACGATACAACACACACCTTATTTGTCTGGGTATAAATTGTTTGCATAATTACTTTGCGTAATTATCAAGGTTGATATGATAAGTTTGAACATTAGCTTTGTGTAATTGTTACGTTGCAAATGACGTTAATGTAATTAAGTTCGTGAAAACTGCATCAAACGATAATAATTATTTTTCATGAACGCGGTGGTGGCCATGAACTCTTCTCTCCCTCCGGGAGATCGAGGGAAAAGGGAAGACCTGGCAACTTGTCCCTTTGGAGTGTTGCCACACGTCCGAGCTTCTTCAGCTCCGACATTTTCCACGATGTTGACAAAAGACGACAAATCGTCATACAAAAAAATAGTAGTACACATGCAACAGTTCACAGTGGGGTCCTGAAGGAATGCTGAATATTTAAGAAGTAAATTCCCTTCATGAACTGATTTAACAGATCGCATGAAGTCGAGCATATGGACAACATCGCCAAATTCTACCGCACTGGATATGCCAGTAGGGTTTATCTTTCACACAAACAAGCACACATACACACAAACTAACACACAAACAAACACAGTAAACTTTAGCCACAACCAGAAACACACCAAGAGCGGAAACGCGTTTTGCCAAAAACGCTAAAATAAAAACCAGTAAACATGGGACGCCATCGAGTGGATGATGGTGACGATGACGTCACCAATCTATCTACACAATCAGTCTTCTAAACAAACCACAAATGAACGACCACACATACAAATTCATCAAGGACCCGACTGAATGCAACAAACAAACAAAGCAGCTAGCGCTCTCTCTCTCTCTCTCTCTCTCTCTCTCTCTCTCTCTCTCAACAAGGGCTGGGGACGAGAGCATTTACGTATATGCATTTCTCAGGGTATAAATAGAAGCCTTCTTAAGTGAGAGAGAGAGAGAGAGAGAGGAGAGAGAGAGAAGGGAGAGAGAGCGAGAGAGAGAGAGAGGCGGAGAGAGAGACGAGATGAGAGAGAGAGAGAGAGAGAGAGAGAGAGAGAGAGAGAGAGAGGTCTAAAGACACTTTGTTTACCGACTCTCTAATTTAAACGATTACTAAACACTAGCTGTGTAGTCATGTGTTTTATTTTGTGTAACAAATAGTCAACATGAAGTGGGTACACAAATAGTCTACAGGAAGTAGTTACACAAACAGTCTACAGGAAGTAGGTACACTATAGTCTACAGGAGTTATTATACACAAGTCTACAAGACGAAGACATCTTTAGATTCGAATCTACAGGGAGCAGTGCTTAGACATGGTAAGAATCAAACTTACAGGAAGTAGACACGTTAAGGTTCAAATTTACAGGAAGTAGACATCTTTAAGAATCAATTCTACGGGAAGTAGACACCTGTAGATTCAAATCTACGGGAAGTAGTACTGAAGACACGATAAGAATCAATCATGCAAGTAGACAACATGACTAGACTCATGGTACTATCACTTCTACAACTGGCAAATGATTGTAAAGAAATAGATTTTGAAGCTCCTGTAGATGTTTTACATGTAAACACACACACATACATACATACATACACACAAACACACGCATTAGACAATGAGCAGCACTTGAGTGGTCTCTGAAGAGAGAGAGAGAGAGAGAGAGAGAGAGAGAGAGAGAGAGAGAGAGAGAGAGAGAGAGAGTACAAACTACAAAGGATTTCCGACCACATACGTCCAGGTCATCTCCTCAGGAGAAACCTTACGGTGTTGGGAACATATATATGATATATATATATATATATATATATATATATATATATATATATATATATCGGGTTTTGGTATCTCGAGAATCGATGGACGAATTTAGGTGAAATTTGTCTCTAGATATTTTAGGAAAATATCTCGAGAATGGATGGACAAATTTAGGTGAAATCTGTCAAAGAGTTTTAATCGAAATATCTCTAGATATTTTGGCAAAGGATCTCGAGAACTGATGGACGATATTCGATGAAAAATGTCGTACCACAGCAATTAATAATAATAATAATAATAATAATAATGATAAAGGCTAAATCCCCAGGCACAAGTGCCAAAAATAAAGGCCAGGCAGTGCCAAGAGGTGAGTGACACTTCAAGTGCCAATACCCAAAAGCTTCCCCTCTCTCTCTCTCTCTTCTCTCTCCACACCTCCCTCAAGGTTAAGCGTGACGTCAACAGTGCCACGGCGCAAGGGAGGGGGGGGGGGGGGGGGGAGGGGGAAACACCGAGAGCAAATAAACAGGCCCAAGGTGGCAGGTGCCAAAGAAGGGATAATAAGGGGCCAGGTAGCTAGCGTCGCCTCGTTCCGATGCCCGGGACGCGAGATCGGTCCTCGGCCGAGCATCAGGATAATACTATAGCCGTTTCTTTCTTGCGAGTATATGGTTATATACCTAGCAATGGGACCTCCTACAGCTTGGTGTGGGATCCGAACCACATTACGTCGAGAAGTGAGCTTCTAATCGCCAGAAAAGAGTTCCTCTGATTCTAACGTCGGCAGAGCGGGGAATGGAACTCGGGACTGCCGAATTGGTAGGCGAGGACGTACACCGCTCGTCCAAATTCAAACACCTGGATGAAGTTGCCAAATAGCTGTTCTCGTCAAATTTCATCGAAATTAGTTCATCAGTTCTTGAATTATGAGGCCAAATTCGCAGGTGCTGTTTACATAGAAAACTAAGGTCCTTCTTTTACCAACTGCTCTACACACACATACACACACACACACACACACACAGCACCTTCCAAACACATGAAATGCTATGGAACTAACCCCCTGACCATATTCTATTCTTCTGTACCTCCAGAATGATCTGATAATATGTTTCTGGTAAGGGGAACTTTATACGGTGGATAGGGAGGAGGAGGTGATTGGTGTGACCCCTCAGCCTTGGCGGAGATTTGCGGTCTCAATGATGCTCCTGTGCAACACTACATAGAACACAAAAATGCCATTTTTTTTTTTTTTTTTTGGTAATCGGCCACTAAAAGATACAGTAGCGACCACCAGCTGGTCTGTGCCATCTGCTGTGAGAGAGAGGAGAGAGAGAGAGAGAGAGAGGAGAGAGAGAGAGATCCAACGTGAAGCAAGCCACTTCTCTGGCCCATGCCAAATACCCAGGGTATGTAATACAATGCGCCTACATACCATTAGCGAACACAAAAGGAGGGGTAGGTACGAGGCATAAGGTCTTGGGAAAAAAATAAACATTCTCTCTCTCTCTCTCTCTCTCTCTCTCACACACACACAAAACAACCTTCAATTACGACCTAGCATCCAGCAAGTATCAATGTATATCAGGTCATACATTGGCTGACTACACGTCCTGTTCGACTGTGTGGTACTGGGCTTCCAAAATGACCAAATTTACCAATATTACCAATAGAATGATTGTCTTGACAAGGTAAAACAACAATGAAAAACGGGGGAAAAACAACATGTATTGCATACGACCAAACCACATAATTCTTATATAATTTACAAGGAGAAACATTACGTAGGTCAATATTGGTCTAAAACAAAGCACCTCAACTCAACACCAGCAGCAATAGGAGGACGACCATGTTGTTGGCACGGGTTCCTTCCAAATGCCAAAGCACGTGGGCATAGTGGGCATAGGAACCCAATACCCCCCCTCTCCCCTCACTCCCTTTCCTGTCAAGCAAAGGCACACAGGGGGGGCAGGAATTAGGACAAAAATACGAGCAAGAGTTCCCTAAAAGATATCAAGCCTGAGTATAACCCTATACATAGTAAATGTATTATTATTATTATTATTATTATTATTATTATTATTATTATTATTATTATATATTATTCACAGACGGAAAGAGAGAGAGAGAGAGAGAGAAGAAGAGGAGGATGGGAGAGGAGAGAGAGCGGGAGAGTGGGAGAGAAGAGATGTGAAGAGAGGGGAGAGATGACGGGAAGGAGAGGGGGAGAGAAGGAATAGAGAAGAATTTTGTTTACCACAGATGTCCCCACTACTAAATTCCACTAGCATTCAGGACTAAGTATCTCTCTCTCTCTCTCACCAATAACCTTAAGGATTCTCTCTCTCTCTCTCTATCTCTCTCTCTCTCTCATCAATTACAATATGAACCAGTTCTCTCTCCTTCTCTGTAGCCAATAACATTAAAGATAATCGTTCTCTCTTTCTCTCTCTGTCTCTCTCTCTAAAATAAGGAACATTAGGTATGCTCTCTCTCTCTCTCTCTCTCCATTTATTACAATAAGGATTGGCTCTTTCTAACAAAGAGCATCAGGTAGGTCTCTCTCACTGGCTCTCTCTCATTAATTTACGATGTGAACCCAGCTTCTCCTCTCTCTCTAACCATTATTAAGATGAAAACCAGCTCTCTCTCCCTCTCTCTAACCAATTACATTAAGCTCTCTCTCTCTCTCTCTCTCTCTCTCTCTCTCTCTCTAAACAATAACATTACGGATTATCTCCTCTCTCTCTCTCTTAAAAAAAAAAAAAAACTGTCTCTCTCTTAAAAAAAAAAAAACTAAAACTGAATGAGGGGGCAGAAAGGAGGGTACGTACCCACCCCTCGCCACCCAATCCGGCTGAGCGAGTGCCCGAGATGTGCCCACAGGACTGTTGCAAGACCTCTCTCTAAAGCCACCCGTGTGCCCTGTGCCCTGGGCAGGAACAGTTTCAGGTCAGGCCTTCTAGTAAACGTTTGATAAATTTTAAAATGTCTAAAATTCAAGTAAATTCTAATTTTATATATTAGGTTTACTTTTAAAACTTTATATATATAATACACACACATATATATATATATATGTAGTGTGATATATGCTAATGATATTACTAAGATATATATATATATATATATATATATATATATATATATATATATATATCATATATATATATTATATATATATATATATTACTATATATATACCTGCGTTCTCCTCATCCGTTATAGAGAGAGAGAGAGAGAGAGAGAGAGAGAGAGAAAAACCATTTCAAGGCTGCTCTCTCTCTCTCTCTCTCTCTCTCTCTCTCTCTCTCTCTCTCTCTCTGTATATAAATATTATATAGAAAATCAAATAAAATATGAAATCGAAATCATTTTTCTAGAAGTCTCCGGCAACCCCTTCCCTTCCTTCCTATGACGTCATCACCAAAGTCAATCTGGGCCCGTTGCTGACGTCATCGGTGGCCCCAGAAATCATCCCCGAATAACTACTACTACTAACTATAACCATATGACCTAGTTTATAAGGTCACACAGACCCAAATTAATTATTATTGTTATTATTATTATCATTATTATTGAGAAAAAGGATTCCTTGGAAGTATGCAAGAAAAATCACACGCATACACATAAACATATACTCACTAAATACTAAGTTGTAGCAGGCCAATTCCTGCCAAAATTGCAACACTCGGGAAGGACCTTCCAACGATCAAACCTGCCAAGTTTGGCGACATTCGGTTCAACAGTTCCCGGGAACGAAATCAAACAAGGTTAGGGAGAGGGGGGGGGGTGGAGGGGTTAGGGGGTTGGGGGGTGGGTGGTGTATACGCCTAAGAATCACCTCAGGTCAGTTACAGACTCTTGGATAAAGAGAGAGAGAGAGAGAGAGAGAGAGAGGATGGGTAGTTCAGCCAGGTAAGATGACTAATAAAACCAAACCACCTGTGAAGTCACCCTCACCTGGGCATCTTTTTCCCTCCCACACGGGGGCATGCGCGGACGGGTAGAAACTAAAATGCCCCAGATGGTCCAGGAGGTGGCTGGTGATGTGACCTGTACCAGCTGAAGACCCGAGTATATTATCATCAATAGAATTTAAGATAAGTTTACATTATCAATAACCAGAAAAGACTTCAGTCAGTAACCTTGAGGTATCTCAGTAATCAAAAACGAGGTGACGAAGACAGAGAGAGAGAGAGAGAGAGAGAGAGAGAGAGAGAGAGAGAGAGAGAGAGAGAGATACCCTTTATCTATCAAAATCGTCAACCGTTACGCATTCAAATAACTAATTACGGAGAAGGAAGTATCATTAAATTTATCTTCAGTCGAAGGCAGTTCGACATTGTTGTTGCTGTTGGTAGCGCAGGTGGCTGTAATTCTCTCTCTCTCTCTCTCTCTCTCTCTCTCTCTCTCTCTCTCTCTCTCTCGTGTTCAGGTGTGCAGTTGTTTGTTCCAATCTCCACACTAATGAAGTAGGAGGAGACATCATTGTTTTGGCCCCACCTGCTTGCAACTATGTACACACACATACAAATATCTCACATATCTCAAGAACGGACTAACTGATTTTGGAGGTCTGAGAATTATTTATAGGTTTCATGATCGAAGAATATTTTTTCACGCTAAAGTTTCACTTTTGTCATCTAAAGCCACCTCAATTTCCATTCTGCTACGTATCATTAACTATTCATTAACATATTCTTTTTCCTTCTTTCTGTATCTTCCTAATGGACACCTTAATAAATTACCATTAATAATAATACTATCAGTATTCTCCCCTGCTACTTGTGAACACTTGACAAGTTTATCTTAAAAACGACAACTTTCATTTTATCTAATATATTGACATAACTTCTCGGGAACTCAAACCTAAGCAACAGCTCTTTCCGCCATATTTCAATTAGTTTTTTTTTTTTTTTTTTAATCCTCTCTCGTCTCTACACTTTTAACTTTCCCCTGGCACCACACCGCTGTAGTACCCGTCATAGCCCACCTGTCCTAGGGGCACGACCATGGGCACGACATACCCACGACCCTATACCGTCTATATACCCCCAACTCGTCCCTTTGGGCACGGCAATATGCAGTGGATTCTCTGTCTCTCTCTCTTTCTCTCCACCCTTGCGCAGGTGCGCACATTAGCAAAGGGTACGAATTCTGAGAGAGAGAGAGAGAGAGAGAGAGAGAGAGAGAGAGAAAGAGAGAGTTAGTCTAGGCCTAAGTCCAAGCGCTGGGACCTACCTATGAGAGCCATTCCGCAGTGGCAGGTCTGAAAGGTGTAGAAAACCCTCAAAGGAGTTGCAACTACTAGGACCCTAAAGAGGGGACGCTACAAATAACCTTCTGGTAACGCCTACAAAGCTCCTCGTGAGGTGCACTGGCGGCACTAAAACCCCCTCTTACCGGGGAATATAAAGAGACCTTCCTCCTATGTCTGTATCTATTAAATACCCAAAGATTCACTATATCAGAAATATACTCACGTTCTGGTCTAGGAAATCACACGTTGGGACTAGTCTCTGTCGCCTGGGGAACAACTACTTGGAGGTAGGTAAAAAAAAAAAAACTAATAAAAATAATAATAAAAAAGGCAGGTATTAAGTAGAGTAAGAATGAAAATGTCAAGGGGATAGATGTATTAGGAAAGAAGCAGACATTTCTGAGAAGGAGAGAAGGAAGGTATTGGTCCAGTTATGAAAAAATATAAATCAGTCCCCCAACGGTGTGAGTTTTATATTAAAAGATAAAATAACAGACTTCAGTATCCCTTAAAAAAAAAAGTGGCCATCACAACTGCATCGTTTTCAGACGTGAAAGCTGTGATCAGTGCTTGCAGCTTTAGTTTGTCTGCAAAAGAGAACTATTGAGATGGCTTTTTTTGTTTGTCCGTCCGCCCTCAGATCTTAAACAAAGGGCTGTCCCTTGCCTCTGCTGTGCTACAAGCCTTCAAGATGGGTTCCAATATAGCGTCCAGTCCAATAATAATAATAATTAAAAACAGATGATGCTACTCAGAGGTGCTAGTACTAGCCCCTAAGGGATCATAGCATTCTACGCACCCATTTCTATATTGTGTGGCAGGCATATTATATTATTAATAAACAATATCTCCGTGGGGCCGTCTTTGTAGAAGTTCTCTCGCTCAGACAACTTCAGCAACAAGTGTGGTGGCTGTTGTCTAATCATCAAACTACCAAAACGGTGGTCTTATCTATTACACGAATCTCCTAGACTTTCAATTACATACATTCTTAACCTGATATACAACTTCCCTCACATTATAAGAAGGTGGCTGGCTTCGTTCTGTACCTCTCTACACAGTCGAGCTGGAAACACCAAAAGTTCACCACACACACATACACACACACAAAGGAAACGAAACCTGGTCCTGTTGCTAACCTGCTTTATAAGCCTTCTCTACACACATACACCCCTAACACCCACCTCCCCCCAACACCACACTCACTGTCTATCTAGCCTTGTATAGGCCTATCACACTATAGGCCAAAATCTATGTGAACTTTAGCTATACCTATTTAGGCCTACAACGCGTTTCTTTCATCACCATGACTTAGCGATGCTTTCGGCCATGGACAGGAGGAACTGGTTTTCCTCTGAGGGAGCTCGTTCTGCTATTATTTATTATTATATATTGGAGAAACAATCATGGTTATGTATGCATTGTATCTAAAGAAAAACATGTAAGAAATATAGGAAAACACTTAAGATTTCCCAAAATTTAACAGTCTTCCATAAGCTACGTAATTGTTTTTTTTTTTTTTTCATTTCAAAACTCGTCCTATTATTATTATTATTATTATTATTATTATTATTATTATTATTATTATTATTATTATTAATTAATTACCTATTTACATGCATCCATGACACAATACATGATAAAATTAAATCAATAAGTAGGTGCAAACACAGACAAAGAAGCGAATATGATCCCAAAATAATCTACAAAAGGAATGAAACAACCATCATAGACGTATACAAAGACCACAGTGCTAAGGCATTTCATAATACCCCAGCTGGGACGGAGAACTGTCGTTAGGGCCGACGAAACGGCAGAAATATATAGGAATGTAGACCTTGAGGATCTTATGTAGAAGCGGAGAGGCAGAATTTGGCAGTCGTCGAGCGGCTTGTATGGTCGGAATTTGCGGTTGTAATGAGGAGATTGTAGTCTCTAAGAGTTCCCAAGTCGTCGTCGGACAAAAGTGAAAACATATGCACATGAAGATTATCATTATTATTATAATTTTAGTTAGGAAAAATATATGAAAAGATGCTGAAACTACTGACGTCGATGAGAATATCCGCAATAATATTGTACAAAGTAACGGCGCACGAGAAATATATTTATAATACATCGACTAGACTGTTTCTAAGGACAAGACAGCCTCTCCATCCCCAACAGATAATATATTATATATATGTAATGTAAATATATATA
Source organism: Macrobrachium nipponense (assembly GCF_015104395.2). Lineage (NCBI taxonomy): Eukaryota > Metazoa > Arthropoda > Malacostraca > Decapoda > Palaemonidae > Macrobrachium > Macrobrachium nipponense. The sequence goes on from NC_087222.1 coordinate 30,523,353, forward strand.
AGCAGTTTGGGGTCTCTTTACCATCACAGACATCAAAATAAGAGCTTGCTACATACATATTCCTAAGCTTAAACTGACGGACCACGCATAACAAATATATCCATAGTACAGAGAAGTGTCAGTAGCAATAAGACTAAAAGGCAAAACCACCCGTTTGTGGTGTGTACTGACTGTGACTATCGGTAAGCGCTTGGCAACAGTCACTGTAACCAGTCTCACTGTAGCCAATAGCTACGTTGCTTTCTGCCATTTTGCTGGCTGGACAAGGCCTTTAAATTTTACAATTTAAAAAAGCTCTCAGGCCACACCAACCCCGATTCTCTTGGAAAATGCGACTAGTCTCATTGAGATTATTTTCGGTGTTACTTTGTCTCGTAGAGAATATTTTTGGTTATTCCAAGAGACTGTACTCTCATCAAAGTTACTATTTCCGGTCTTGTTAAGACTGGTGGTCACTCCACTGCCCTAAACCCTGGGACGGTACGTACCGCCTGTCTGTCTGTCCTTTAGGTCAGAAGTTGGTACGTATTCTCATATATTGGTGTCAGTTCGGTTGGTATTTGCACTAGCTATACACCTTCACACCAGGATATACAAACTGGCTAATTTTCATGCTAGCACCGGTGCGGCTGAGAGAGAGAGAGAGAGGAGTGAAGAGGGATGAGAGAGAAGGAGAGGAGAGAGAGAGAGAGAGGTGAATAAATCAGAGAAACTCGCATTTAGGCATCTAGACAACCATGGGGCTCTGATAAATTGAGACTATCAGAAAATCAAAGTTCTGACGACAACAGAGGGAAACACCATAACTGCAAGCAAGATAGAGAAAGAGAGCGAAGAGAGAGATTGAGGAGAGAGATGGGAAGGAGAATAGATCCACGGGCAGAAAAGCAAGAAGAGTTAAGAAGAAGGCCAATGATCCGGAGGAAGGAACAGGGACTAAGGCAGGACGGAAGGACGGAAGGGAGGTCGAGGAGGTGAGGAAGGCGGAGGGGAATAATACGAAGGAGAAGGAAGAGGAGGAGTTCAAGGTCAGGGCCAGTGGGACCCAGCGCAAAGGTTTTAAAGCCGCAACTTGAGTTGACTCTCATTCAAAGAGGAACTAATACAATGGAGCAAGTTCCTGAATCAATAAGACAGAATACGGAGAGAGAAGAGAGAGAGAGAGAGAGAGAGAGAGAGAGAATCCAACGACTTCTCTACATCCATATGCCATATTATCACTGTAAATTATTCATCCTCCATTCTACATTATATCACAAAAGGATGATCGAGCCCTTGTTAGGTGAAGGAACCTTTTATCCTTCGCAGGATTCGATAAAGCAACATTAGGGGGGGGGGGGCGTGTTTCGAAGGAGGCTCAGGCGAACATTCTGAAGGACACGCCCCGCCCCCTCCCCAAACACCCAACCCCAACCACCAACCCCTTCCCAAGTAACCAAGTTCTTCTGGTGGCTGGTGGTGAGGTTCTGGGTTTTGATGGATGGTGGTGTGGGGGGGTTTGTTTGTATGGGGTGGGAAGGGAAGAGGGGTGGGGGTGGGTAGCATGAACCAAAGCCAGTTGTGACGAGGCCAACGTGATGGCGCCCCGCAGCAGCTGGGTGGGAGGGGGGGGAGGGGGGGGGAAGTTGATGCAAACTCGCAGGAGAATGGCCCGAAAACATTTCTTTGTCAGCTGATATATCCAAGGCCACGCACATGTGCTCAACCCAAAACAGCTGAGAGAGAGAGACAGAGAGAGGGGAGGTGAGTAGGGGGTGGAGCCATGGAAAGAGGGATATATAGAGGAGGAGGAGGAGGAGGAGGGAAGCTCCTCCCCCCACCAATACATCCAAACCTCTCCCAAAACTGCATCTACCAACTGGTGTGCCTCTCTCTCTCTCATGTTCGGCAGCGTCCTTCTCCGACAAAACAAGAACAAAAGACGTTTTCATGTTGCTGCGTTGTTGCAGCATGTGCACACATGATTCCCTCCCCCTCCCCCCACAAAAGGGGATTTAACCTACGTTCCTCTCTCTCTCTCTCAGTTCGTCTTCCTCATGAATTTCCAGGGACACTACTGGGCGAGCGATAATCACCACCGAGTTCTTTTGTTCGGCAACGGCTTTAACCGATGTGACGAATGAGTCGTCACTGGTATCTTATTGTTATTATCAATTATTAATGTTATTAATGATCATTTTAAGAAGCGCAGAGGAGTGTTTTTTTTAGACACTTGTTTGGGCTATATATCTGTATCCACGCAAACAAGATTGGAGTTAGACCTACGTCTGATTTTACAAGACCCAGAACTACAATAGTACTTTGTCTTTGCAAAGACAATGCCTCGTCTTTGCAGCACACGTGCAAATAAAAACAAACGGAGATCGAGAGAGAGAGAAAGATAAAAACAATAATAAAACCGAACTATAAAACATCATCTCGTGACTTCGCTATCTCCTCAGACACCACGCAAACCAAGACACAGACAGCTCTAGCTGCTGCTGCCGCTGCTGTGGAGTCGATGCTTGTGTCTCTGTTCCAGGATTTTCTCACAATTTTTTTTTTTTTACTTCCCAAATTTGCTGCGATGATGACATTTTTCTTTTGAGTTGCCGATTCAACCGAGGACCTTCCTTGGACTGCAATCGTACTACAAGTTTGGTTTCAAGTAGTAAAGTGGTTCTTTAAAGAATACAAACAATCGTGGGCAATAGATGCACCAACGTACAAAACTAGATAATCAAAATGATGTCATCAGCTTCTGATGCCAAAGGACACATGCACTACAGGCAAACGCTACCAGTGTTGGGCATGGTCAGTATGTGGTTGGGCTTCCTTTGTATCAACTCCCCTCTGTATTGGAGAGGGGGGGGGGGTGGTTGGTTACCAGACAATCTAATTCCTGAGCATGTAATACCAATATATAATTTTCTTTGTTGCATTTTGATCAATAACCACGTTAAAATTCAATAAAATTTAAACTCCAAAATTTAGAACTAGTCCTAAATTTTAATCTTATCAAGATGATTTCCAAAAGATTTCATGAGATTCCGTCCGACCGTTCTTGAGATATCATCATTAACAAAAAGGGTGAAACAATTACCCTGAACTTATGTGCACTGTATACTCTGACAGAACTGCTAGCTCAGGTGTACTGTGTATTGTCCCCGACTTTGTGTAATTGTAGTTCAGGTGTACTGTTTATTGTCCTTTAGCATTGTGTACTGTATATTCTTACAGAACTGGTAGCAAAGGTATACTGTTTCCTGCCCTAAACCTTTGTGTACTGTACACTCTTACAGATTTTCCAGCTAAGGTGTAACAACTGTCTCTAGGCTGAGCGTACACCGTACTGCATACTCGTACTCCTACAGAATTGGTATAGCTAAGGTGTACTGTGTATTGTCCTCCGGTTCAGTGTACAATATACCCTTACAGAATTGGTATAGCTAAGGTGCTGCGTGTTGTCCACCACCGCCTTGGTGTATTGTATGAGCGGTTATTGGCCTGGGATAGATGACAACCTTGAACACACCCGAAGACCAAAAAAAAAAAAATCTTAACACTGATTCTCAAGGCCAACTAAAAATTATCAACAGAACACATTCAAATCAGATTGAGAGAGAGAGAGAGAGAGAGAGAGAGAGAGAGAGAGAGAGAGAGAATGATTCTCTCTCTTTCTCTCTGAGGCCTTACCCAGAAGAGAGGGCCAACATTTAGAACTGGTTATTGAAAGCGATGGTAAAATTTACCTTTGGAACTGAATTATATATATGATGTATCAGATCGAATTAAGGACCGCCTCAGAGAGAGAGAGAGAGAGAGAGAGAGAGAGAGAGAGAGAGAGAGAGAGAGAGGAAAAATCCTGTTGCCAAGAGCATTCTTCTGCAAGAAAAACATTTCCGCTGGAGCTGTGGTCTTCCCCTTGACAGGAAATCCTCGTAAGGGGATAACCATACTACTTTCTGAAGCTTGTACCCAACTCTTGAAATGCCTTACAGGAATACTAATTGAGTCTACGGACTCTCAATGGCTGCTCTTTCAGAACAGGTCTTGTTTAATTTATTATTGACGAAGGTAGTATCACAATGCAATCAACGTCTTCAGTTTCCTCTACTATAGGCACGCTTAGCTGTGAAAAGTTTCTGAAATCTTATTGCACTCACAAATGACACAAACATTAGCTTTGACTATCTAGCCGACAGCAGCTCCATGACACAACCAATAAATTATCACACGGAATCATACTAATGGCCCAAGATGGTCCCCATGGCGCTAAAATCTAAAACAAAGTTCTACCAAAATTCATTCGTCCGCTCTCGGGGTAATCTGATAAAAAAAAAATCAATTTTAGTTCCAGCGACTGAGTGAGTGATACCCTTCGAGTGTACGTATATACATCTCCTAACCTCTGCCGAAGGTCAGGGAAGATGATGATGATAATAATGATGGAAGGAAGAAGAAGAAGGGTCAGCCTGCGGGAAACAAAAGATGGACCAGCCGTGACCTCTCTAGACAGGCGATCAATACGGCTACACACACACAGACATACGACGAGAATAATAAACAAAGGGGGGTTGCTGATGCTTATCATATAAAATATACGTGAATGACAAACTGACCAGAGTCAAGAGAACACCAGTTTAGGACGAAATGTCCCTCCTCAGATATACCATGGCCTTGGATATATACCCAAGAAAAACCCAATATTTCCAAAGATAGTTTCTGGGGAACGTTTTCTGGTAAGGGAAAGATTCTCGTGAACGCGCAAACAATGGACGCAAGAAACGTGTTTCTTTTTTAGGTATAAAAGTGCTTCAGAGTCAGTTCAAACCTGGTTCGAGTTGATTTCGCACCTGACGAAATCATGATGTGTTTTCCTGTGAACAGGAGGAGAGAGAGGGCATTGCCACGTAATTTTGTACAGCAACAAAAGTCTAATTTGTACCAAACAGGAACACTTGTCGTCCCAGGTGGACGCAGAAACGACAGCAAGAGACAGGAACACCAAACGCGAGAGAGAAAAAACAAACTAACCACAAAAAGAAAGAGAAAAGCATTTCACAGAGAAAAATGGTGGAAATATATATACAAAAAAAAAAAAACTGAACACCATTACCTGCTCACCCACGCACGAAGAACACTTATCCCCCCCCCCACCCAAATACCCCAAACCTCCAGCAACCCACCACACAGTCAAGAGAGAACCCCTTCTCCACATCCTGACTGGGGGGGGGGGGGAGGGGGAGGGGGCACAGTCGAGAGACAACTTCGACCACAGGGAGGAAACCAGATGATATTGGGGAAGCCTCCTGGATCTATCTAGCAGCCAAGGATGGTAATGAAGTCCAAGCGAATATATCAGAGATTGAAATCAAGTAAATCCACAGTATAATAAGTCATGTATCGCACTTGCATAGAGTCTAACTAAAGGGTCCCTATCTTCAGGTAATGATTCTCTCACCCTACCTGTCTGCCTGCCTGCAACTACCACTAAGACACAATACACATACGCGCATACACACACAGAGCAGCCCTTGGCAGCACCTGCTGCCTACCCCCTACCGGATACTGAGGGGGGGGAGCTACATACCAGCTTCTCCAATGGAGCCTCCTAGTCCTTCCTCACCCACAACTCGACAACCTCACAGATACTTCGTACCTCCTCCTCCTCCTCCTCCTCCCCGCCTGCTGCAGTGTGAATGGCTCGTCTGCAAATCCCTGTAGTGGTATACTTTTCTTGCTAAAGAGGAATTACCTTGCTACGAAGTCTAACAATAATAATATAAGTTTTATATCTCATTCCAGTGGTGATATACCAACACTGACGTAGAACGCCAGAGACCGATCAGCACTGTTGCCAAGGGCGATCCTCTCTCTCTCTCATGACGGAAACTGAAAACCTGGTCGTTTCGTAGACCAAGGTGAATCTGGTGGCTCTTCTGCAGACAGACTGACTGGATAGCACAGGAACAAAGGCCTCTCTCTGTTGACATATGGACCACAGTCCACATTGACTGACAGCCGGGGTTTTGTTACAGTTTGATTTCTTGAATTTTGTCAGTCTCTTTACCTCAATGCATCATGATTTCTAGCTTATGGAAGACGTACACTTGTTTTGCTGTCAGGTCTGGGCTTTGAAAACACGCCGTAACGGGGTACTTTATGCAAATTAGGAAAGAGGAAAGTTAAAAAAAAAAAAAAAAAAAAAGGCTCGAGTTACTTCACGAACCTGTCTAGAACTTTTTTTTTTCCCCTGTCCATGCACCTTCCACACTGTTGCAGTTCCTAATCTTGGGTCCGTCTTCAAACAAAGTACCTCATGAACGGATGAACGGATTCATATCAAAATTTGGGGGACATATAGACTAACAACCTTAAATATTAGTGGCCCTCAAATCGAGTCAGTTTTTGTACGAACAAGCTTATTAATTGTACTATATTTAAACCAAACAAACATGACTAGACATTCACTCCTAATCCACGTATACCTGATCGAACTTCTGCCCTTCTTCCAAACGCATGGTCTGACCGACTGCCCACCCCCTAAGTCCCCCCCCCCCCCCACCCCACCCCCCTCAAGTGAAGGAATGAATTCTCTTACTTATCTTGGACCTTCGTCGACGTACAGGAAAAAAAGAAAAAAAACACAAGAGGCCAGTGAAGAAGATGAAAAAAGACAGACACACCATAACACCTTCCAGTCTAAAAATGTGGGACGCAGACTGTAGGCGTCCTGGAAAATCTGGAAGACTGTAGGCGTCCTGGAAAACTGGAAGAGGCGAGATGTTGTCGCTGCTGCTGCTGGTGGCACGGTGCCAATCCATGTGTGGAGGATGTATATAGTGGATTACCGGAAGTGTCAAGGTGCCACACTAACAGGAAGTTGACACAGAAAAAAGAGAGAGAGAGAGAATACTCCTACAGTATCCATACCTTGATTTTTTAATACTATAAATACCTCACAGTTTCACATTCCATAGTTATTCCATGCTACGTACTAGACACTCCCCTAGATTATCCCTTTCTCTCCATAGTCCTTCCATATTATACCATACCAACACCCAAAAATACCCATTCCATATCCACTTCATAGTACTTCTCTTTCCTCCATACTCATATTCAAATTCCATATCATCAGACTCTCTCCAGTTCCATAGTTA
>NC_087222.1:30535494-30660581 GCF_015104395.2 Macrobrachium nipponense
TCCCCCCTACAAAAGGATTCACGAATAGGAAGCACGAATACTTCCTAGTACCCCTACAAAGACACACACCTGCTATTATTATCATCTGGAGTCAAGTCGTGTGCCACACCTGATACTAGAATAGCAACTGCCTACGACTAAAGATACCTCACTATCGACAGACAGAATATGTTTTTCAAGACTCAAAATCCTCAAATTTTACGATGGGAATCCTGGACCCCACTCACTGTAACTGACCTTTCGACTTAACAATCATTTTCCTCTTAAATCTTTAGCATATGACCTCTTACCCCTACCCTGCTATACCAGGAGAGAGAGAGAGAGAGAGAGAGAGAGAGAGAGAGAGAGAGAGAGAGAGAGAGAGAGAGAGAGCCTGGTTAGGCGTGAAAGTGAATACTAGTCAAGGGGGTGAATTCTAGGCTAATAAGTTAATACGACAGTGAGTGTTTACTAAGTCAAACACAAACATTTTTAGTCTCTGACAGGTCACCAAATTTGGACCTTGAAATCTCTGAAAAAAAAAAGAGAACCAGAAATACTGTGCGCAGTGAGCCATGCACAAGACTCAGTGTAGGTAATATAAAAATGACATTTATATATTTTAAAACAACAAAGATCCCAGTAACCTTTACAAAAGAAATAATACTACAAGACTTGTGAACTCAATTTGCATCAATGAACTTCCTGTCACTTATGACAATGATTAAGTATACTTCAGGGACACTATGACGCACATATAAAGTAGCGTGCCACACTATCGATTGGAAAAGGTTAAGAAGGATGCAATATGTACCCACTGATATTCTTCGTGAGACGAGTGGTCATTCCTATAAGATCAGGGCCCTTTTGTAAGTAAAGAGAGAGAGAATGATAGTGTCCCTGGAAACTGTTTTTATTAATATAACATTTCTTGGACAAGTGGTAGAGAGATCCAAAGCCAGTGTGATGGTAAAACTACAGAATTCGTCCCTGTGTCCCTCGAGTGTTTAAGTAGTGTTAAAACTACAGAATTCGTCCCTGTGTCCCTCGAGTATATATATAAATACTGGTTGGTATGCACTACACAGAAACGACACTAATTCACATTCTTTCCAATAGGGCTTTAGACATAAAAATAGCTGCATGAAAGTGATCCCAAGTCTCATGATGATCGCTTTGCATATATAAATATATAAATATCCAACGGATATGAAGGCAAACAGAAATTAGGAGTGGAAATTCCGCAGCTATGCAAAACCTCACTCACACAGTCCAGTGTAGTGCGCAAGACTTTGTCGTCACAAAGCAGAAAACAAAAGAAACTCCTACAATTAAAGCCAGTTTCTGGTATTCTATCGCACGTCTCGCGTCCATTTTAGCTAAACGTTCAAAGACGCAATTCGCAATATATGATTTGTTGAAGGACTAGACTGTAACTGCGTCTGTGTAAATTCGTCATAAATGTGGCAACGTGTGTGATGATTGGGAGAGAGGGAGGGAGGGAGAGAGAGAGGGAATCGAATAAGCCTAACATTTAGTAACAACTGGCAACGACCGAAAGGGGGGAGGGGGAGGGGGAGGGGGATGGAGGGGGAAGAACTATTACGTAAGAGCCACGGTTGGCAGCATTGGACCTCAAAAGTTGCCAGTTTTTATATTTAATTCAACGTTTGGCATCGACAAAAACACACAACCTTCTTCTCGTCACTCACTGCCTTTCCCTTTGCGACAGATCGACGGTCGTAGTTATATTCTCATTTAGCAGACGAGATTAACTTGAAATCATAGATGATAAAAAGGAACCTCTCTTCTATTCAACTGATTGGCAACTCTCTCTCTCTCTCTCTCTCTCTCTCTCTCTCTCTCTCTCTCTCTCTCTCTCTCTCTCTCTCTCTCGACATAAACATCGAGCGCAGGAAAAATCTCCAACAGATCTTCATTTATAATCTCGTATTGCAGTTCAGCGTTACGTGTCCACATACGACCTCCTTATTTTTCTATTTTTATTCTTTATTCAGCGGCAGCGTCGTCGCCTCAAAATGGATTGATCTTCGACGAAAAAGGAAATAAAAAATAGAAAAAAAATACCGAAATCCGCTGGTTGAGGATTGCGATATTCGTGGAAGGGGTTGCTGTGTGAAGCAACAAACGCACTCATCCCCCCTACCCCCAACCCACCTACCACCCCATCCCATTGGGGGTACTATGTAACACATACAGGCTGATGCACACAAACACACACACACACATACCATGTGCAGGGTCCCTGGCGCAGTTAAGAGTTTCATAGGGAAGCCAGCCTATAAATTTATACGGCCATGGAACTTACGTAGTACTATGCATACATGTGAAGAGATTTAATACGCATACATACACAAGGACGTCTTATTTTAACACATATACATTGAAATATACACAATAGCGTCCATAAACATTCGTCTGACCATCGCTAAACATCAATATTAGGAATTATTCATAACAAAATACAACCTAACGCTGCTCGCTCAGTTTTATACCATCACAGGAAATAAAATAGGTGATTTCGTTAGGCCTAATGCATCAAAACTTCACCGATTTGCACCAAATTACGAACGATTTCTGTAGTAAACGGATACAGTGGACGAGAAAATCTTACTGCTAAACAGATACAAAGAGAACAAGCGAGTTACAAGACACAGCATAAATATTAAAAGTAAAAAAAAAAAAACCTTTTTCAAGGTCTAGAGAGAATAATTCGTCCCAAGGTATTGCAACCAAATCCGATTAACTGCGTTTGACGTGATTTTTCCTGCCACAGAACTCTCTCTCTCTCTCTCTCTCTCTCTCTCTCTCTCTCTCTCTGTGTGTGTGTGTGTGTAAAACCCCAACACACATAAACAGATGAAACTCCAAATGCGTCCCCCTAACTAGGAAGTACGGCTTATTGTAAATCGGTCGCCGACCCCTTCAGAGGAAAAGAAAAAAGAAAAAAATTAAAAATAAAAAGAGGGCGCTCTTGAAAAACTAAAAAAGAAAGAAAAAAAAAGGAAAACGAAACCGAAAAGAAACAAAAACTGACCTACTTTCGTACCGTTTTCTCGCAATGTACCGTTCGGGAGCCGTAATCTATCGTTCGTTCGAACCAACCCAACGGGGTCAGTGACTCTGGCTGTTCTTATGGTACTAATTTTGCGTGTTGGGGGTAACATTGCTTTATATAGGAGGCTATAATAAGGGATAATCTCTCTCTCTCTCTCTCTCTCTCTCTCTCTCTCTCTCTCTCTCTCTCTCTCTCTCTCTCTATACGTTAATACAACCACCCATTAGTACTATACAAAGGTAAAATTGTTTTATTTATAGAAGCCTATATAGATCGCGTGTTGATTTCTAACTTGAAGATTTTAGTATAGGGATACTCTCTCTCTCTCTCTCTCTCTCTCTCTCTCTCTCTCTCTCTCTGTTTATATACATAATAAAACAACCCAATAGTACTATACGAAGATAAAACTGTTATATATAGGAGGCTATAAATATCGCGTGATGATTTCTACTTAGGAGGTTTTGGTATAGGGGATAATCTCTCTCTCTCTCTCTCTCTCTCTCTCTCTCTCTCTCTCTCTCTCTCTTTATATATATACATAATAAAACAACACATTAGTACTATATACAAACCCACAAAGAATCCGAACCCATCATCCATCATGGCCGCCGCCCAGATCGAACGAAACATTTCGAGACGAAACGTTTAAATCTGTTATAAAATAGTAAACAAAGGCAGACGTTTTCGCCCTTCGGGTCAACGTCCCTTTATTGATTCGGTCTAGCCCAGAGAGAGAGAGAGAGAGAGAGAGAGAGAGAGAGAGAGAGCAGCTAGTCGAACGAAACGTTTCACAGAGCTTCGCCCGACTAGAGGCTCCGGTAATCCCTCCTTCCCCTAACGCGCCGTGTTCCTGGCCTTCCCAAGGGCTTAATAATATTAAAATTTTTATAAAACAAATAAGCGGCCATGCTTGGGGAACACAGACGCACTGGGAGACATCCGTTCCTTCGCCGTAGAGACAAGGTTGGCCCTAGAAAACGAACACCAAAAAACGTTAACCTGTGGAAAAGGCGAGTTTGAGCGAAGCTATGCTTTGTACCCAAAGCGTAGCGTGAAAGAAAGAAGAGTATTAGTCCCCCCTGGCGTGCAAGCACATACACACACATGTACACTTACACACGTATACACGTACACAACGACAGCTGCCCCAGCTCCTCAATAAAGCTGAGGTTGCATCTGTGTAACGAGGCAGGAGGGTCACTCGAAGCGAAATGATAATATAATATTTAAGCCTAAACTCTTACAAATGCACTGGTAACCTACTTGTATTTTTGTCAAGGACTGGAGTGAGAGAGAGAGAGAGAGAGAGAGAGAGAGAGAGAGAGAGAGATTATGGACAGTTTCATTCAAGCAACTTCTCTCTCTCCCTGCCAAAAAGTATGTCATTGCTTTTACATATCCGTCATTTATGTCATCATCCAAGCTCGATCAAGCCGTTGGAAATATACCACTGAACAGTTCTATATATATATCTATATATATATATTATATATATATATATATATATATTATATAATTAGTTGTAAATCTGATCTGTTACCTAATTATTTCCCAGAAACGCTGATTCTTCTTTAACAATTCTCTTCGTTTGCAAGAATATAAAAATAATTCTCTATACATTTGTCTCGAGAATAATCAATCTCTCTCTCTCTCTCTCTCTCTCTCTCTCTCTCACGAACCTTGCAATGTACTCTAGGCTCGGATAATGTCACGCTACTAACGTACTCAGCTAGCAATATTGAACGACATATATATACACGTGCGACACGAGCCCACGCGCACGCAGAGCTCTCTCTCTCTCTCTCTCCTCGTCTCTCTCTATAGCATCACACGCGCGCAAAAACCTAAAGAATTGAAGGTACAGATTTTCTCGACTTTGGAACTCTAAAGGATAGGGTTTAATTATTAGTGTAAATGCCCTTCACTATGAGAGAGAGAGAGAGAGAGAGAGAGAGAGAGAGAGAGAGATTTTCCAGAGATAGACAGAGAGATGAAGCGCTTTTCCTTATTACTTCCTTAGATCTGGACACAAGATGAACGATAAAATGTCGAAACTTCCCGCAGGATCGTAAGGTAACCTCCCCCTCTTCTCTCTCTCTCTCTCTCTCTCTCTCTCTCTCAGTGACAGACCAGTTTAGCGTAGAACCGGAAAGTCCACAGAATGACTTCATTCATAAGTTCTGTCTTGCTTATTACACCTTTATCAGTCTTTTTTTTTTCTATGTCCTCTTATTACCACCCGTATCTATTATTCTCTCTGCTTTAATATAAAAAAAAAAAAAAAAAAATAAAAAGGACGAATTAAAAACTTTATAAATAATGAAACAAATTCTGCTGATAAGAGAGAGAGAGAGAGAGAGAGAGAGAGAGAGAGAGAGAGAGAGAGAGAGAGAGAGAGAGAGAGCGGTTAAAATTGGTATATAAAACAATTGCTATCCTCATAAAAAAAAAAACTTACGTGATCATCAAAGCTAAACAAAATGTGGTCTGGTCAGAAATTGGATGGGTGACCACCCAGAGACGCCATACGCCCTTGGTGCATATAGCCCCTGAACCACTAACACAGATATGGAAGGAATTCCAAGTGTTCAACGAACGATAATTGAATAGAGCTCCTTGCAAATGACAATTATTAATCGTAACTACCTTGAGAGAGAGAGAGAGAGAGAGAGAGAGAGAGAGAGAGACGTTACCTCCCGCTCAGACGTGACGTCACAGAAGCAGATTAACGTTGGTAAAACCGCATGCATGTAACGCATACGGAACTACAGTAGTTTAGAGGGAAATACGGCCTTGTTTTGAGAGAGAGAGAGAGAGAGAGAGAGAGAGAGAGAGAGAGAAACCATAGTAGAGCCATCAATGTCAAAGTAGCAGTACTAATAACTTTCGCTAAATACTTCGTCAAGACGTGACTGGCCAAGGCCGACCTTCGTGGCAAAGATATAAACCTTGAGTTTTTGATACAATGCCGTTCCTCTGTGACGCTTATATATATATATATATAATGAAGACAAAAATTAGCAATTAGGAAGTATACAAAAACACGCTGGAGCGTAACTTCATTGCAAAATCAATCGAGATATATGATAGTTTAAAAAATGTGTTAATGTATCCATTTTCCTTTTATTTACAGCTAATAAACGTTTCCTTTACACGTATTGACATCAAATCAGTCCTTTAAAGTTACATTAACAGACAAGATCAACTTGTAAACAAAATCATATAACACGGTTAACAAATTTCCGTATGAAATAAACTTCTACATCGGCCCGTCCTAGAACGCATATTGGTGTGTAAAAAAAGAAAAAAAAACACGAAATTACGATCTGTTCCCCAAAAAGGACCACGCCCCTCGAGACTGACTAGGTACCAATCGCAGCGAAGCCCTGGTTACTTTCTCCTGCCGAAATATGTTAATAAAAGTAATAATGAACAAGGAAATTGTTCTGGGTATACATAACTGCCTGGAAAGGGAAGAGGAAATGCTATATTTAATTTTAAATGCTATATTTAATTTTAAATACTATATTTAATCTTAAAAAATAACATAGAAGGACCGTCGATTATATCACGAGAACGAGGAATTAAGGAATTATCCATAAATGAATAGGAACGTCCAATATTTCTTCATACAGACACAAGCACAAACACAAGACGAATGAAATAAGACGGAAAAAAGCAGTATATATTGTAGCTCAAGGCGATGACACAGTTACCTGAACCAACCCACCCACCCCAAGGTAACCTACGGCCAACTCCCGCGCAGGGGATTCGCAGGGAACCTTCATCAAACATAAACAAACTCACATATACACACCTGAGTGCATAACCTTTAGGGGACATCTCATCCCAAATACCGTGTGACATTTTCCGGAAGGAGAGAGAGAGAGAGAGAGAGAGAGAGAGAGAGAGAGAGAGAGAGAGAGAGAGAGAGAGAATGGTTGGTGTTACAATCGAATTGTAACACCATTCGACGTACGAGACGAAATGAAACTGATTTATTATTATTATTATTATTATTATTATTATTTATTATTATTATTATTATTATTATTTATCATTAAATGCGGGGGGGGGGGAATTGTAACACCATTCGACGTACGAGCGAAATGAAAAAACTGATTTATTATTATTATTATTATTATTATTATTATTATTATTATTATTATTATTATTATTAAATAATAATATAACTGTAATATGATGTACAACAATTCTCCAAATATCATTAAAGAACAATCAAAGTTTAAGTAATAAAAAATATCTCAAAAAATATATTGTTGTTCTCTTAGATTTTTCTACCAAAAGTACACAGAGAGAGAGAGAGAGAGAGAGAGAGAGAGAGAGAGAGAGAGTATCCTACTAGCATTAAACCTTAATTACAACGCAGACTAATACAACTTTCTACCATAAGCAACAAGTATAAATATTATCACAATCACCATTAACGTAGACTCGAACCAATTAAGATCGTGCAAAAATAAAAAAAATTTTCGTGGACCCTGTTATGGCATCATTCCCCGGAGGCGGAAGAGTTGCCAGACGGTCCAATACTCGTCAGGGGGTTCCAGATAGACGAAGAAGTACCCCTACAGATGAACACTTTAAGGGCTAATATCGAAACAAAGTCGTTTAACATTCAAGTACGAGGAAATTTATAGGGAAATGGATCCTATGTTAGGTTACTTCAGAGACCAGAGTTGCTCAAAGGGGCGTTAATGCTGAATGAATTGACGTGTCCTGTTTTTGGTGGAAAATGACCCCTAAGCTCCAGGACACTAAGGATCAGAGTTACATGCCGTTCCAAAGTGCCATTAATGTGCACTTTTTCGGTTATGGGGTGGGGGGGGAGGGAGAGGGGAACGAATCTGTACAGAGACGCAAAAGCAAAATATAGAAATGGTCTGCATCCTTAATCATTTATATATCAATTGAGTTGTAAGTACATTTGATGGCTGTTTAAATAATAATAATAATAATAATAATAATAATAATAATAATAATAATAATACTTTTAAATAAAATTGAATTACATTTTGACCTGTATGGAAAACTGTACGCAAGACCCAAATTTACTTGCATAAATAATACTGATACAAGAATCCTAGTGTGTGTGTGTGTGTGTGTTTGTGTGTGTACTTGCACGCGCAATAATGTGTTACTACTAACACCAGTAGAAAAGTTAAACCCAACTAAAGTTACCTACGAGTCAGTGAAAGTCTTAGCGCGGTGCACGCTCTCTCTCTCTCTCTCTCCTCCTATTCTCTCCCATCTCTCTCTCGTCCACTCCGCCTCATGCGTCCCAGCTGTTTGCCTACATCGCATCAGAAATCGCAGAGCGAATCGTATTATTTACAACGGCAAAACCTGTAGAGAGAGAGAGAGAGAGAGAGAGAGAGAGAGAGAGAGAGAGAGAGAGAGATTGGGTACCAAGAACAGACTTATCGCGGTAAAATCACCTCTTAACAAAGGAAGAGAATATTCCAGTTATAGCATACCTATTTCCGTCTAGATTTCCTCAATAACATTGTACCAAATAAACTGACCAATTTTCACTTGGAAATGTATCATATACTACTTAAATATACGCATAAATATATGTAAATCAATTGGTAAGTAAATCGAAGTACGCGAGACCAATTATTCCGCTTGGCGACGTTTGGCAACTCTCCACGAGACATAAAAAAAAAGGTAAGTGGCAACTATAACCGTAATAACAGTTGCATGAAAGTTTATAAATGCATTTAAAATATATATAAAGTACACTTAAAATTACATTTTTTATTTAATAATAAAAAGAATTGTTCAAGCGACCAACGACTTAACTCACTTCTACGACTTAAACTTGATTACTCATAATATGCTACGTGACTTGAAGTTGACGCAACACTGGACATTTTGAAAACCATATATTTTTTATTATTTATTTACGTCAAATACTGTGCATTTTTTGGCTGTTAGTCCATGACGGGTTAAAAACATGCTCTTTTAGGACTACATCTCGTGGAGATCCCAACAATATTACATTAATTTGGTATTATTTCTATCAATTTTTATCTATGACTCATTTAGAGAGTGGGCGGACGTGAGATACGTATTCTCCGCGAAAACGTTATCATGGGATCAAAGGCTATAACACAAATTTTACTTTATTAGGTGCAGTTGTTCTAGTGCGCGGTGGCCCAAGTTTATAGCAGCAGCTACACGAATGGAGTTTAAAATGATAATTATTGATATTACTATCCAGAAAATGGATAGTAATATCAAGGACTGACCAGAGCCACCAGACACATTCACACGACTGGTACCTAGCTGGTCGGGTGACCAGCCGATAGCTAGTGTATCGAACGTGCTACTCTGCCGTCGGCAGCGATGACTACGCGCGTCGCTTGTACTTGACCTAGATGAATTACACCTAATCTCTAGCCTTGGGACTAGACTAGACGATAAAGTGAGATTACAGCTTTTGAGGTAGAATTTGATAAATTACCAAATAGATAGAAATGAGGTATAACTACAACTTACGAAGACTTTCAAGTTTGCAAAACACACGAGAAATCTTAATTTTTAGTCATATGTTGCGACCCTATCAAGTAGATAGGTCCTTGAGGTTAAGTGTCATGATTTCGAAAATTCAAAACTAATTCAATCTTGCGTTTGACTTCATCAAGACGATGACCTCGATTTAATTAGGTCATAATATACTATGCAGATTTCAAATCTACGAGAGAGAGAGAGAGAGAGAGAGACTCACGTAGAAGTAGGTGTCAAAACAATAGCAACTCGATCTACTTCAGTCAGGTGATCAATGCCCTTTATGTCAGCGGTTCCTAAAGGCTACAACAGTTTGGCCTCTTCTTCCCCCAAAACGGATCTGGGCAAATCACGCCTCTATGGAAAGGTGAGCGTAGGGGGCGGATTCCATTACTGACAGAACCATCACACCCCCCCCCCCCCCCCCCACTAGCTCGAGTCAAGACTCCTTGGCAAGTTGGCTATTTTTGCTGGTGTTAAAAAAGTGAGGCCGTTCGAGAGAGCATTTCATTCTGGCTATTAGAGCATTTTCTGCCGTGGTGTGGGAATCGTGACAAATGTGACTAACACACACACAGAGTGTATTCATGCATACATATACACTACACAGACACACAAGTACACATTCACGGCCCCTCTTAATCACTTTTCAGGTGTGTAACTCTGGTAGTGTATGAGCAGTGCACACACACACACACACACACACACACACACACACACACATATATATAATATATATATATATATATATATATATATATATATGTGTGTGTGTGTGTGGTGTGTGTGTGTGTGTACTGGAATTTTTCACATTCTGTTATTACGTTCGTCACTAAAAAGCCTTAGATCCAAATGCAAGAATACAATGAAAATTCTGATGCCCGTAGCTAAATTCGACCGACCCCCCCGCCCCCCACACAAGAAGTACTAATCAAAGCGACCGTAGCATTTAGGTATGCTATAAAGGTATATGCGATACAACCAGACTTAACCCAGCTAGGCAAAATGACCGTTAAGTTTGACTTAAAATCTCGGCGTTTATTAAAGATTATCTTTAACGTTCGATGTGGTAGGTTTCATCTCCTGAATCAATCAATAAATAATCATAATACCTAGGAATTTTATGTACAAATCGTCAAAAATGGTGACATTATTTAAACTACCTCATCATCTGTGGTGGAGCTCAGGTCAGATAGAACGCAGAGAACGCAGAGCAGGACTGGTGACGTACCAGTACAGTGATTGAAATACCAATCTGTCATTAGTTTAAACAGCGATATCTGGATGTGTTGGGCTCCAGATGAGAAACGCCTAATTCTGAGGTTCTTTAGTGCCTTTACTGGTCTAATTTCACGCTGGTGATAGGTTTAAGAGTGAAATAATAAAAAAACTGTGCACTCCAAAACAGCTGTTTTCAAGAATGAGGACCCCAAGTAACCTTTGCTCGAGAAATAAAAAAAAAAAACGAGAGATTGTATGGAATTTTGATGTTTTAAAAACTAGTTACAGGGTGATAATGTGAGTAGACTTTTGAGGTCAATATACAATTGTTATTCAGAAGATGAAGAACCCTACTCATATGGAACAAACCTCACAACCAAAGGGACCACTGACTTGAAATTCAAGCGTCCAACGAATACGGTATTCATTTGAAAAGAAGTAACAGGCTGTAATAGGAACTACGGGGGAAAAAAAAGAAGACCAATTCTAACAGAATAAATCTATATACAACCAAAACACACAAGGCAGGAGAGCAGCATAGACTCAACAACAGCCACAAAACTACTAAAATACAACTTTGAAAAGGCACGAGAAACGGTTATCTCCTATCAAATGCAGTATATATATAACGTTATTAAAAGGACCCTTCGCAGCGGGCCACAGAAGGACCTTCCAGCCACGTCCCAGAAGTGCGAGAATCCCTTGAAACGACCAAGGGAGGGGGGTTGGGTGGTTTGTGGGAGAATCAACCCTAAGCCAAGCGTGGCCAGGCGACAAAGCTCAGAATCCCGCGAGACCAGCAGAAGAAGGAGGCGGAGGAGGAGGATGGAGAGGAGAGGAGGAGAGGAGGAGGAGGAGGAGGAGGAGGAGGAGGAGGAGGATAGGAGAGAGAGGGAGGAGGCTCCCCCCCTCTCCCCTTTCATCATTTCGCAAAGTGGGACTAAACGCACGGACGCGATATTGCGTTGTCTCCCGTCTGGGGGTTGTTCAGCTCTTCTTGCTACTAAATGGCTTTTGGTGAAAGGAATTAGTCTACTGCTGCTACTGCTACTACTAAACTATACCTCCATCATCACACTACAGTGTCATCAGCTCGAGTTTCTCTCTCTCTTCTCTTCTCTTCTCTAACAAATTCAAGTATACAGATCTACAAAAAAACGTAACTATATTTTTCGTTGATTCTGTAAATAATTACATATATTCTATATGTGTTGATTTGTAAACTAAACTGTAAAATGTATTTGTTTAAATGAAAAAAAAATATTTCAAAGCAAAGGTACTGGAGAGAGAGAGAGAGAGAGAGAGAGAGAGAGAGAGAGAGAGAGAGAGAGAGAGAGAGAGAGAGAATATTCAAAGTTCCATCTTCGTTACCTGTTTAAGAGTTCTGAAAAATCGAACCATTATTTTTTTCAGTTCAGAAAATTGGACCTTATCACTTATTACAAGTTCCAAAAAAGTTAAGAAAAATAGACCTAATTACTTAAAAGTTCCAAAAAAAAGTGTCCATTAAAATTCCAAGTCCCGAGAAACGGGCCTTTATTTTCGACCTAGTTAAAACGGAACCCCCCTTTTTTATCAATTCCCAAATTAATTCCCAAAAAATAACGGGCCCTCCATTCCATGTTACACGTTCGATCTGAGTGCAGAATTTAGGCCAAGCATTGGAGAATGAGAGGAGAGAGAAAAAAAATATTACTCTCACAGCGTTCAAACACGTTCCTCAACTGAACCCGGACA
The DNA here is from genome assembly GCF_015104395.2 of Macrobrachium nipponense. Taxonomy (NCBI): domain Eukaryota; kingdom Metazoa; phylum Arthropoda; class Malacostraca; order Decapoda; family Palaemonidae; genus Macrobrachium; species Macrobrachium nipponense. Next base: position 30,548,045 of record NC_087222.1, read on the forward strand.
TAATATGTTCCTGACAAGCCAATTTATGCTTTCAGGAAGGAAGTATATTATACTCCCTGTGAAGGACACGGCTCTAGGTTCGTAGGACGAGTGACATCAAAGACGAGACGACATTCTTCCTTCGCGATGTTTACCAGACGAAACTTGTTCAAACTGATGGACAGAACTTCCAGGAAACTGAATCTAATGACGTTGGGTAGCAATGAGGGTCATCTTTTCCTCAAGACTTTAATTTCCACACCCCAATATGTAAGGTTCGCTCTTAGTCTAAAAAGTCTAGAGGTTCCAGTGTACTGCGCATCCCTAAAGTTTCACACTCTACTACCTCAACCTCGTCGTCCTCTTGAGATCTCCCAAAAGATTGGAAAGACCTTCCTGTTTAGCCCACTTGTTCCTTATATCACCGAGAACAGCGTGTTTGTTTGTTTGTTTGTTTGTTTACAAGCGCCCATCTCCAACCCACGTCCAGAGGTCATTAACACTTTAAGAAAATGGCTAAACCTACCCCATGGCCAGGGTCTCCTAAAACAGCACCAGGGGATGGATGACGTGTTCATGCACAACTACTGCGTTCCTTTACAATAACCCTAACACACACCCCCCTCCCCCCATCTTGGCACCCCTTCCTTCTCGAAGCAACCAAAAACCCTGCTGCAATTGTAGAAAAAAATTGCAGAAATGAATCGTCCACAAAACTGGTACTAAAATTAGTCAACACGGAGTTATATGTTACCCCTTCTTCCCCAGAGCCCCCCCCAAAAAAAAAAACCCTGCTGCAATTGCAGTAAACATTGCAGAAAAAACTGCATAAATGAATCATTCCACATGACTGGTACTAAAATTGTTCGTATGCCTTCAGTCAGAATCGTCAACACGGGGTTTGTATCAAGACCATCGAGATAGTATATCTCTTGGTTATATGCTCACATAGGAAGACTGAATGCATATATATATATATATATATATATATATATATATATATATATATATACTATAGCTGACTAGCAGTCCACCACGTTGGGGTAAACGAAACGCTCTCAAAGTTGTCTTGTTGAAAGCGTGGTGGTGGTAGTGGTGCTGACTCATGGCGGCGACTGTGGGAGCAGCGACGAGCTAATACCGCCCCTGTGGCCACAGGGCACAGAGGCGGATTTCGGCATGGCACGGACACCTACCTACACCTACTACTACCTACAGCCAGCCAAGCCAGCCAGCCACCAGCCATCCCAGCAGCAGCTAGCAAGTATAAGCGGGGATCCTATGATAGGACACACAAGAACAACCAAAGCCCTTCACTTCAAACTAAAACCGACTCTGAGTCGTGGGCGTGATACGGGCGAGGTTCCCGTCTGGCGGCCATCATTATCATCATCATCGTCATCAACAGCAAGCAGCCTTCGAGCAGAACCAGCAGGAATCATCATCGAGACCACTAAATACGAGAGAAAATCATTTTTTTTTTTTTCTGGTTGGTGGAGTTCATGATATCAACCGGGGAGGGCTCTCTCTCTCTCTTCTCTCTCTCTCTCTCTACACAAACACATGAAAACGTGCATGGGTATAAATACTTCCCCCTTCATACACGAAGACAAACTCTATATCATCTTAAACAGCGACCTACAATTCGCGTAAACAGCATAAAAAATATAAAAAATTAAAGAATAAGACGACAGAATAACTCGAGAACGGGCAATCGAACTTGCACGACACATGGGAAGACATGACCGTATACGATGATGTCGCCCCAGGTGTACAATGGCCGAGATTGTTTCCATGACGACAAACCGTCAACTCTGATCTGTTTATCAAGACAAATAGTTCGTCACACAGAGAGAGAGAGACTTACAGGAAATGCACAATGCCTGTCTTCTATGACATACCTACAGGAAGGTATAGCAATTTCAATGGGCAGGTAATGCCCAACGCTATCAGGCGCGCGTGCGCGCTATGTACTGTAAGACCTGACGATTATAAACACAAGTCGGATCCGCTGAAACTAATAGCCTTCAAACACCCAACCCACCCCTTACACCCAACTCCCTACGACCCAATACCCATCCCTCACCCTGTGTCCTCCTCTCTCTCTCTTTCTCACTCAACGGACGTCAAGTTAGTTGCCAGGGTAACACAGTCCAGCTGAGAGAGAGAGAGAGGGAGCTACGCACTTACTAAGAAAGTACATCTAACACTGACATGAACTTGTATTCAGTTTCAATATTCTAATCGCAGAACCTCTCTCTCTCTCTCTCTCTCTTCTCTCTCTCTCTCTCTCTCTCTCTCTCTCTCTCTCTCATAAGAACTTTAGTATGTGTAAACAAAAGATATCGGTTAGACGACTGTGTAGGTTGCAACTAGGGTTAAAGAGGGCCAGTAGCAGAAGACTTGCTTCAAACAAAACTAACAATTATTGGAGATAGGCCAACGTGAAAAGGCACTTGGGAAAATACAGTGTATGTGCTATCATTTGCACATTTTCCAGGTCCCTTCTACCACATATATATATATATATACATTTATATATATATATATATATATATATATAAAATATATATATATATTATATATATATATATATATATATATAATATATTATTATATATGTATATATACTACGTAATATAATAAACCAGATTATGGAATTATCAATGATAGCATCAGCTAAGTCTATGACAGCAATCGTACAAGTAGGTCTTCCCCTTTAAAACAGCAACAGGTAGTACTAGTTCTATAATGTGAGCTACCCTAGGGACATCCATCCATTTCCTATAAATTTAAATCCGTATTTTATGTATCCACATGCATGCCCAATTTGGAAGCTAATTGTCAGCACATAAAGGAAAACGACAATACTAGCTTAGTCATGACATTCAATTCGCTTCATACAGAATGCAGTAAATACTAGTGAATAGAAGAAAATAAGCACAAGATAATCACAAAAGTGGTCTGAAATTGATAAGACATCAGCCCAAGGCATTGCCCTAAGGCCCCTAACGAACCTCACAGGGGTATCATCTGAACCTTAATTTCTCAAATTAGCCAGTACTATTCACTGTGAATTATCACTGCCAAGAGTGCATTGGACTTTTGCTTGTAACTGGAAGAAATTATATTACCAAGATTCCTTATAGAGGCCTGGAAAGGTTGTCAACACAACCTCACCTTGAGTGAAAGTTACCTACTAATAATAGGCTTGCATGGGAACTAACCAATGCCTATTGTAAAATGGGCACGATAGGAAAAATGACTGAGAAAATGCAAACCACCACAATGCAAGGTAAAATACATGAATCTTGAATGAACATGACAATGCTAAAAGGTATGTAAACTCAAAATGAAAAAAATAAAAAAGCAGACTGGACACTGTCCATGCAGACCACCAACAATGACAAAATCTTCTAACTAGGGCTCTGTAAAACCTAACTTCTTTAAAGGGGAGGGGGCAGGGAACAGTTGTTCAATGTACCAACAAAATGCTTTCTTGAAGACTGTTTTTTTCATGAACAAGACGTTTAGAAATGTTCATGCCTAAAGGGAGAGAAAAATGTTAAACAGATCCTTTGGTCTGTGAATTCCAAGTCATACTGACTGACTTTAGTAACACTTTAGACTGGTCATACTTACTCTGTTTTTTTCCATCTGTCCACCTGCCTGTGGTGTTTGCGTATGGTAACACTGCGTCCCGGGCTTTAGATAGTTACGCTACGTGTAAGTTTTAGGTAAATGAAAGGATATCTAGGTGTACATTTGCAACTGAAAAGTGTTTTAATAATTTACTGTATGCGAATTACACCCTTAATATTCGTAATAGGATATTGTTATTAATGTTGAATGTAAGCTGAATGTAACTATGTAAAGCCTGGGACGCAGTGTTACCATACACAAACACCACTGGCGGATGGACAGATGGAAAAAAACCGAGTACTATAGTCAGCTATTATGAGGTCAAGTGGCCTGCTGAATTCTGTAACAATGCTTGCTGTCTTATCTTCTCCATGTACTGGTCATCAACCAGATAGGTGCACTGGAAGAATTTTTCTTTCTTCTGAGCGACTTGAAATTTTCAGTCTTCCTGCTATCAAGTGGGTGCTTCCATTGTATCATCGCGGATTGACAAATTTAAAGGCTCTGAAGCCATGCTACATTAGATTTGCATCTTAGCTTGAATAACTTGGAAAAAATAATACGGACCATGGATTCGACTAATCCTCTAAGACTACACAACAAAATAATGCCTGTAGTGAAGATTATACAAAAAGAAAGAAAATTTAAAAAAGAACTAAAGACTATCCTATTCTGCAAGAGCTACGATACTGACGAGAAAACAGTAAAAGACAATTATTAAATATAAGAAGCACCTTATTTTGATTTTAAACATACAATGGCCCACCAGAGAGGGAATCTTTCCTGTGGAGGGCTGTACATACAACCAAACAAAGTGAGCAGACTCACCACTAGCTATCATTTGATTAAGTGTAATTTGGACACACTCCCTCTAATTTTGCAGTTTCAAAAAGCTTTTTGCAATCCTTAACAAAACAGAAAAGTGTAAAAACCTAAAACTTTAACATTTCACAGATGGGGCTCTTGTCATCCAACCCTCACTGCATAAGATGTAATATTCGACTGAAAGCTTAACAAGATTACAAGCATTTTGTAAAATGCTGAGATGTTTGTATGCACACGTCTTTAGGCATGTAAGACCATAATGCATACCATCCAATTACTGTACCACCAAGATGCATACCATGCAATTACTGCACTAATGTAAAATATGAAAAGTTTTTCCTAATTTGCTGGTTTCACCTCAGTGATTCTTGAATAAGCATACAGTGCACTAGGAAGCTATGGGAAAGAGCCATTACGAAGAACCTATAAATAGTATACACGTTAAAAAGTACAGTATATGATAAGGGGACTTACACAGGACTGTCTAACATAACCTTGCCTACTCAACATTATCTTGAACCAGATAATGTAAGTGGCTGGACTTCACACTGAGGAGATAAGTTCTGGGCAGACTCAAACGCCAAAGAACCTGTCTCTCCCGTAATCACCAGCCCCTGCTTGTAAAACCTAACTTCTATAAAGTTGGGAAGAGACAGGTAACAAGAAAACACTACATTCAAGACAATATTTTTTCCTTCATGAACATGTTAGAAACAATTGTCCCTGACCCATGACTGATAGTTTAGAAATTTGCATCCACAGCCATTTGTTTTTTCTGTGAAGACTCAACGCTTATTATCACCTGATGAAGGGATGGCAAGTGTAATTTGGCTTCCCTTATGCTTTTCAATTTTCAAAAAACTTTTCGCAATCCTTTTAAAAGTCGGAGAGGTGCAAAAACCTAAAATTTTAACATTATGTACACAGCTGGTGGTCTTGTCATCCAGCCTTCACTGCATTAAGACATACTATTCAACTGAAAGCTTACCAAAGTTTACTAGCAACCTGTAAAATGCTGAGATTTACTATGTATATGCAATGCCTTTAGATATGTAAGACCTAACTGCATACAGTACCATGCAATTACTGTACAAATGTAAAATATTAAAAGCCTTACACCAGGAAGCTATGGGAGGGGGTCATTACCAAGAGCCTATAAATATACACGCTATAAAGTATATATTATAAGAGGCCTTATGGAATACTGTCTACCCTAACCTGGCCTACTCAACATTATCATGCACCAGGTAATGTAAGTGGTTAGACTTGCACTAAAGAGATCAATTATGGGCAAACCCAAGAACCTGTTTTCCCACAATCACCAGCCCCAGTTGTAAAACCTAACTTCTTTAAAGTTAGGAGGAGACAGGTATTCAGGAACAAGACAATAAAGTTTCCATGACCCGTGGCATAGAAATTTTCATGCCTATAGAGATAAAAATGGAATACAGGTGCTATTGTCTATGAATTTCATGTCATACTGTCTGACTTCAGGAAATATTTTTAGGCTGTTCATACTAGGCAGCTATTACATTGTCATGTGGCCTGAGGAATTCTGGGACAATGGTTGCTGTTTATCCTCTCCCTATACTGATACATGGGTCATCAACCAGACAGGTGCACCAAAGTTACAACGGCCCAGAAAGCTACAACGTCTTCAATTGCTCATTTGTCTCAACAATGTCAGGGGCTGGGGTAAATATAGGTTTCCTGCCTATGCACAGATTCAACCAGCTTGCTAGGCTGCACATACCCTATGTGGCAGTAGGGGCTATGGGTAGGCACCAATTCTGGGGGAAGGATAGGCACAGTACAGGGAAGAGGCAATACTGGATAGTATGTACAACAACAGGCAATTAAATGCAAAATAATGGATATATCTGTTCATGGAATCCCATTAAAAATGGTCTAAAAACAACAAGTTCCTCACCATATCCTATAACCCCCATAAATGCCCACGTAAAAAATTCACAGATTTACGGTATACGTGTTCTTGTACGCCCCATAATTTTTATAATTTTCTCATTGATGTGAACCATAGCCACAGAAGGCTCAATCACTTGATCTTTTAACACATTAAATGTCTTGTTGATCACTATAGTTGTGGTTTGCAGTAGTTTTAAATTGAACTGAACCAATCACACGTATAGGTTGACCTGTGGTATGCCCCAAGCCATATTTTTTAGCTAATAGCAGTAATTTTCTGATATGCCCATGTATTCTAGGTACACATCTTGTAAAATGCTGAGAAGATGCATGTATGTAATGCCTTTAGATGTGTAAGACCCAACTGCATACAGTACCATGCAATTATTGTACAATTGTAAAACATTTTAATTTGTTTTACACCAGGAGGCTATAGGAGAGGGCCATTACCAAGAGTCTATATCTATAGACATGCTATAAAGTATGTATCATAAGGGACCTTACAGAATACTGTCTACCCTAGCCTAGCCTACTCATCATCATCACGCACCAGGGAATGTATGTGACTGGGCTTGCACTAAAGAGATCAATTATGGGCATACCAAAGAACCTCTTTCCCACAATCTCTAGCCTTCTTGCAGAGCAGAGCACTGCATTCCAAGCCTTCTCCCTCTGCCCCTACACTCTGGAGAGGAAGAAGAAAAACCTCTCCAACATCCACACACAAGATAGACGTCCCCCAAAATGACAGCAGCAGGAGCTGTTGCAGTAGCTACATCAGCAGATTCACTGGAGAATCTTGAAGAGAAACAAAAACCAATGCAACGTTTTCTTCAAGCATTGACTCATACAAATTCTCCTACGGCCATCACAAAAAGCTCGAAGAAGGCTGGCCCAGAAAGCTACAATGCCATCAATTGCGCATTTGTTTCAACAATGTCAGGGGCTGGGGTATTGTAGGTTTCCGTACTATGTGGTAGTAGGGGTATGGGTAGACACCAGTTCTCGAAGAAGGATGGGGACACTACAGGGAAGAGGCAATACTGGTTGTATGTACAACAACAAGCAATTAAATGCAGAACAAAGGCTATATCTATTAATGGAATCCTATAAAAAAATGGTATAAAAATAAAAAGTTCCTCAACATATCCTATAACCTCTGTAAATGCCTCAATGAAATATTCACAGATTTACGGTATAAGTTATTCTTGTACGACCTATAATTTTTATGACCTATAATTTTTATAATTTTGTTACTGACGTGAACCATAGCCACAAAAGGCTCAATCACTTGATCCACATTAAATGTCTTGTTGATCCCTATAGTTGTGGTTTGCAGTCGTTTCAAACTGAACCAATCACACACATAGGTTGACCTGTGGCATGCCCCAAGCCATAATTTCAGCTAATACGAGTGTATTCTAGGTATACACTCATACCTTTCAAATTCTGTCACTAAGCAAGCTAAAGTTTGATAACCAATGCCAAGACAAACCAGTTATATTCATTTCTTGTGAACATTTTAGACTCACATGGAACCCCAGGCTGTAGGTAGCTATTTTTCTCCAAGGCTGATAATGATTTTTTTTTCTTTTTATAAAACTTTGGTCTGACTCAAATATAAATCTGTGTATTTAGGAACCACAAGAATTTGAGGACAGCAATTCCTAAAGAGACAAACACTATCTGGTTTTTCTCATGTTAATAGGCACTGTCGGGGAAAAACTCCGTAAGAGCGCGAAACAGTGTGGCACGCCTCATTCTGCCATGCACACTATAACATCTGGGAAGGCACAGCACCCTAGGCTAATATTAGGTTAGGATGTATCACAGGTGGAAAGAATCTTTAAAAATGATTCAGTGTTGACTGGGATGAAAGCCTATAAACAACATTGCTGATTGGCAGATCAAGTTTTGTTTTGAGAAAATATGGAACAAATTGTTGCACTCCATTGCATTTAAGTTAATAAACTGAATGGGAAATAGCAGTGTTGTGGAACATATTTTCTTGCACGATGACAGCATAAAAGGCGACTAAAAGGACAGCTGCGGCCTTGCAGTCTTACTTTTTTTAGTAAAACACTAGGCCCACCGTCAATAACTGTGGAAACTGCTTCCTTGCAGTCTTACTTTTAAGTAAAAGGCTAGGCTAGGCTAGGCCCATCGCCAATAACTGTGGAAACTGCCACCTTGCAGGTGGACTTTTAGTCAAAGGCGAGGCCCACCACCAATAACTGCGGTTGACGAGAGCGAGGGCATGCAGTCATAAAAACCTCTTTGCCAAATAATAAACCATGCCTTATGTTTAAAGGAAAGGCGCATCAAGCAACCAGCCCCTTAGTGCACGGATAATGGTGGGAAAGAAGAAGAATGCTAGCCTACATCATCCAGCTGAAACTAACGCTTTCTCTTATAAGTCTTACTAGACTGGGTCAAATACTAATGAAACTAACGATGTCAGTGGGTTTTGTTCCATTTCCTTTACCAAAAGATACTATGCCATTTGTCCACAAACATATCATGAAACCAGCGTTGTATTACTTTCAAAGTCACTGACAAGACCTTCACCTTCTCACCACCCTCCCCAACTGGGCAAGAGACCAAGGCACAAACACAAAGCAAGTCGAAAGACGGCCTCAACAACAGCCATGATGTAGATCACAAGAACTGGGCGGTCACGGCTAGCTGATGACAAATTTGAAAACCCTGTTACCTAGCTTCAACAACTTGGCTAACTGCACCGAAATTCTTATACATGAAAATTGTTTCTATCTCTACGGCAAAAATGTTAGGATTGGGGAATTTTGTATTAGCCTTTTGCTTTACTCTGAAGGGACGAAAGCACATAGCCTAATCCCATAAGTTACAGTATACATTCTTTCATTTTAGAAAAAGAAAATCTTGATTTTCTAAGAACACACAAAGTATCTTTTCGAGATCAGTTCTGCCCTCAACTACAGTTAAGTAGCAGGGGTCGAGATTGTTGAATCGCTTCCGGCAAGGTTAGTCAAGACATTATTTCCAGTAATTTTATTTGTAGCTCATATTTCTAATTTAATTTCTTCCATTCTTTCTCAAAATCTTGGTATTTCTACAGAAGCAGTCCGCACGGACTGCAAGGAACGTAACCGCGGATACGACATCCACTAGGGATTGGGGCGTCCAATGTATTTCGCCGTGTTTAGTACTGGACCCTTGGGGTTAATTACAGTCGTGCTAATAAATATTACTTAATATGTATTCTTGTTCAGGAAGTAAAACTGCATATAAAAACTGCAACTGCCATAGTCTAGGTCGCCGCGGATAAGTACCCTAGATCTACCAAAATCTTCAGCTGATGAATCCCCCAAGTTCACCGATTGGGTAATTCTCGGCAATAACTCCGCACGGACTGCAAGGAATGTTCCCCCGAATTCAAAAGCCGATAGGGATTGAGGCATCAAATATATTGCGCCGTGCTTACACTAGGCCCTGGTGTTAATCACAGTCGACCCCAGAAAAATAATGGGATATTTCTACAGAAGCAGTCCGCACGGACTGCAAGGAACGTAACCGCAGATACGACATCCACTAGGGATTGGGGGCCGTCCAATGTATTTCGCCGTGTTTAGTACTGGCCCCTGGGGGGTTAATTACAGTCGTCCGAATAAATGTTACTCAAAATTCTTGTTCAGTAGGTAAAACCGTATAAAAACACCGCAACTGCCATAGTCTAGGCCGCCGCAGATAAGTACCCTAGATCCACCAAGTAATGGTCAATTTTTAATAAACAACCCAAATACTATAGGAAACTATCACTTCCAAAGAAATACCTTATGCGAAGAAACTGCCTAACTCCACCGCCAAATATGCAACGCGATCCTCACCTCCTAGGCTAATCGACCTAGGTTAGGTTAGGTTGGTCGGCCAAAGTACCTTCCCTACTGTGACATATTGGCTTAAGAAAGATTATTGCGGCTTATATTATAGATTCCCTAACGGTGAGAAACCACTCCATGACCAGCTGGGTGACATTAACTTAACTTTATACGCTTAGATAAGGATAGGCTAGTACTCAAGTTTCGGTAAGAATCATCAAATGCTATCCTAGGCCTATGCAGAGTTAAATTTGCCTTCCAAAAACCTGTCGGGAAACTTTTAAAAATAAATTTAGATAATTTTAATCATTTTTCCCATTTTTTTAATGGGGTTGGGGTGAGGGGTCCAAAAACCCACTTGATCAATTGCCTAGCGTTCTCGAATGTACCCGTGACAGACGATACATGAAAATTGAATAATTAAAGAAGGAAAATGATATAACTTTATGAAACGACAAAGAAAAATGGCAGATAAATAAATATAAATAGAAAATAGGGGTAGGTCTCACTTTTATGCTGCAAGGGCTACCAACATAAACCCAAAATGACAGTCTGGAATGTAGTAATGGCGTTGAATACACGACGTAAATTGAATATTCATTTAAACGAAAATATGAACGTTAGATAAACGATTACATATATATAATAAAAATGTAGAAATTTTACGCATAAATATAAATTTTATATATAAAAATACATATATCATACGTGACGTACACGGCGAGGTTGGCAGTCCTGCTCCCCCAGATGAATCAGCTGACAGATGAACATTGTAAAATGTCTCTCACACTCACTCACTCACACTTACGCTCTCTCTCTCTTTTATACCCACCTGAGAAGTAATGTCTCTCACACTTACTCACTCACACTCACGCTCTTTCTCTCTTTTAAATACTACTCACCTACGAGATGGCAACAGCAGTAGGAGTTTTCGCGAATCCTTTTTCTACTTCATTTAGATATAAATGGAAATAATCCCAGATAAACGCGCATAGAGAAGAGAGAGAGGGAGACAGAGAGAGAGAGAGAATGATGATGATAATAATGATGATAATGATATCTCCGCTCGTCCCACTAACACCAGCAGGAGGAGGAGAAGGAGGAGGAGGAGAGGAGGAAAGAGGAATGAGGAGGAGGAGGAGGAGGCAGCAGTAGTAGCAGACAAAGAGCTACAGGACCCTCATGGTGACAATGGTGATCCTCTCCCTCTCTCTCTCTCTCTCTCTCTCTCTCTCTCCTGATTCTCCTGCGCCCTTTTTCTCTCGTGTCTCTTCTTCTCCTGCGCCCTCTCTCTCTCTTAGTCCCATCGGTAGGGCGTCTCCTCAGTCACAGACCTCATGTCCGCCTTCACTGCACTAGGGAGGAGGAGTCCTCGACGGTCCTCGGGCGGGGTTTGGGGGAAGATTTCACTGACATTTTCGTCGTCTGTTGGGGCGGGTTTGGGGCGTTTTAATCGGGGGGGGGGGGCGCAATATTATATCGAACGCAGAGGACGAGAGGACTATACTACGAAGTATACGACTACGAGTATACGACCAAAGGCTACGACGAGAAGACCACACTGGTAGGCAAGCGAGTCCGAGGAGCCCTTTACGTGTTGTGTGAGCTGCTGATGGCTGCTGCTCTCTCTCTCTCTCCCTCAGCTCAGCTGATTCCTCTGAGGGGGAGGGAGGAGGAGGCGGAGTTTCTCTCTCGTCCCCAGCTCCTCTCTCCCTCTCTTTTTCTCCCTCTTTCTCCTCCCTCCCTTCACCTCTTAGCAACTCACAAACCCCTTACCGTGTTTACTATTTGGCTGGTAGGCAGGAATGTAAGTTTGGTAGGCAAACTAGTATTAACTTTATAAAACTCTCTCTCTCTCTCTCTCTCTCTCTCTCTCTCTCTCTCTCTCAAACTCCTTGTCGTGTTTACTATTGGCTGGTAGGCAGGAATTTAAGTTTGGTAGGCAAAAAATTAACTTTGTCTCTCTCACAAACCCCTTCCCGTGTTTACTATTGGCTGGTAGGCAGGGATTTTAGTTTGGTAGGCAAAAAATTAACTTTGTCTTTCTGTCTGCGTCTCTCTCACAAACCCCTTCCCGTGTTTACTATTGGCTGGTAGGCAGGAATTGAAGTTTGGTAGACAAAAATTAACTTTAGTTTGTGATATTTTGGCGAGATTAGACTCTCTCTCTCTCTCTCTCTCTCTCTCTCTCTCTCTCTCTCTCTCTCTCTCAACTCACAAACCCCTTAACATGTTTACGATGGTAGGCAGAAATTTTCAACAATTCGCTGGTAGGCCAAAGTGTTAAACAATTCGTTGATAGGCAAAATTGTTAAATAATTCGCTGGTAGGCAAAATTGTTAAACAATTCGTTGGTAGGCAAAAAGTTTAAACTTTTCGCTGGTAGGCAAAATTTGTTTAACGATTCGCTGGTAGGCAAAAATATTAAACGATTCGCTGGTAGGCAAAATATTTTCAACAATATCCTGGTAGGCAAAACATATTTGAGTCTCGGTATTGTGTTATGGGTGTTAAGATATATATATACAACTCTAAAAGATTTAATTTAACGTCTGGGGGCCAGTTTATGCCCCCCCCCCCCCCCCCCAGTACGCTAGAACAGTGAATGTTACCACCATCAGAGCACGTAAAATGGTGAAGGTTTATGTCATCCTCCAAAATTTTTTCCTTGTAGCCCTATTCCAACACCCTCCAGCGGTCCTACTGTCCTGACACCATATATATTTATTCTTAAGAGGACTCAGGACGAAAGGGCGGCTGACGAAATTAAAAAATAAAAGTATAAAAAGAAAGTGGAGGAAGTTGTCTGCCGCTGTGAAATACAAGCAAACATTGATCACGGGCGAAAGCATGCGCCTAGCTAAGAGTTTTTCGTGTGTGTGCATGTGCGTGTGTGTGTCTGTGTGTTTGTATGTGTATATATGACTGTCTGTTATAAAACTACGTAGATGTTCACATACACTTATATACGATCATCTACCACATATATGATGGAATAAATTACTAAAAATGTACATAGTTGAGCGCTGCCTTTGGCAACATCAATGGACCGTTTTCGATGCTTGCCCTTGGCTAGAAATAAAACGGTTTCACTATCATTTTTATATTTACTTATATACTTATTTATTTAGACCGATTATTCCTTATGTGCTTACAGAACTTGCTACAGCTCTTAGGAGTCTGGGAATGGGACAGGTCCTAAAATCAAACCGCGATTGCTATTATTAAAAAAAATTGAAAGAACTAACCCTCCCACGCCCAGAGGTGTCAGTCATGTCTCTACCAAAAGGACAACTTTTTGATCGTTTTTTATTGTAAAATTCCTCAGGTATTTTCCCGCCTAATCCCACTAACAAGAGACAAACAAACGTAACACAAGGGAAACAGAAAAACAAATTCCCTTTGATGGAGATGACAAAGAAGCAGTCGAAATAATTTATTCGACACTAGGCCTATGTAAGCATTCCCTTTGAAGCCTTTTTGTATTTACAGCAGGTAGTAATGCTGGTAACAATAAAGTAAATTCCGTATTATAGAATATAATATATTATAATATATAGTATATATATATATATATATATATATATACATATAGCGTTTTTTTCCTGTTTGATAGCAGACACAAAATGTAAAATGTCGTTACGTTGGTTAAGTTCGAAACACTCTCCGAATATAATAGCTTTCTCAAGTGCCCAAAGTGCCCAGAGAGCACTTACAGTTTCAGGGAGAGAGAGAGAGAGAGCTTCTGGCATGGTCTAAAAGAGAGGAAAAGTCGGTGCTACTTTGGTTGGCTTTGTGATCTACGCTTCACTTCATCCAAGGTGTCTGCTATATATAGTACTATAAACGCACGAAAATAATAATTATCATTTATTAATATAATAATTTGTCGTCGATCACGCAACATAGAAATGGTTGTATATAATTGATCCTCTAGATTTTAATTTTGAGAGAGAGAGAGAGAGAGAGATAGTTCATATACAGAGAGTATGACACCATCTCTCGAACTGCTCTTTTTTCTTTTTTTTCTTTTTTTTTCTTTTTTTTTTACCTTTATAAAATTAGCTTTGGTATCAGAACACATAGGATGATACGTGCCAATAGCCCAGACAAAATCAAGAAAAAAGTATCACTCATTGACGTCGCAATACCACGGTACACCATAGATAGATAGATAGATAGATAGAGAGAGAGAGAGAGAGAGAGAGTCTTTTTGGGCTTTGTTAGATAATGGCTGACCGAGATGAGGAAGGTATATACATCTAAAGGAGGGAAAGATTCCTACGGAATTGATGTTAAGGATGTTTGACTGTTTGTTAAGCAGAGAAACAATTATTTGTTTATATTATATATAAGTGTCTGTACTTATGTTATATAAGTGTTTGTGTGTGTGTGTTTTTTTTAGCATTTCCTGAGAATCCAGGGTTGGGAATATACAAAGGAGAATGTGAAATTCCCACTGACCAAATCCCAGTTTATCATTTAATTCTGTAAAACCTTATCTGTCGTTGCTTGACTAACCTATAAGTAGATAATGTTAATGAACCTTGCCTGGCATTGTGTAATTAATCTAGCATTTACCTAGACTAATCAGCCTTTGTGTAATTAACCTAACATTTACCTAGACTAATCAGCCTTCCTTCAGGTGCTGTAATTAACCGATCATTACCCTAGACTAACCAATCTTCCTTCGAGGGAGAGAATTAACCTTCCTTCAATTACCCTAGGCTAATCAGCCTTACTTGATGTGCTGTAATTAACCTCTCATTACCTAGGCTAATCAGCCTTACTTGATTTTTTGTAATTAACCTCTCATTACCTATACTCTGTTTTTTTCCACCTGTCCATCCGCCTGTGGTGGTCACGCATGGTAACACTGCGTTCCGGGCTTTAAATGGTTACACTATGTGTAAGTTTTAGGTAAATAAAAGGATATCTGGGTGTACATTTGCAACTGAAAATTGTTTTGATAATTTACTGTATGCTAATTACACCGTTAATATTCGAAATAGGATATTATTTTATAGCCCGGGATGCAGTGTTACCATGTGGAAACACCACAGGCGGATGGACAGATGGAAAAAAACAGAGTACCTATAGGTAATGATCGGTTAATTACAAAAAATCATGTAAGGCTGATTAGTCTAGGTAATGATCGGTTAATTACAGAACATTAAGTAAGGCTGATAAGTCTAGGTAAATGCTAGATTAATTACACAATGCCAGGCAAGGTTCATTAACATATCTATTTCTAGGTTAGTCAAGCAACGACAGATAAGGTTTTACAGAATTCAATGATATACATTGGTGGTGGTGGTGGGGGGGGGGGGGGGGGGGAGGCATAGCATCCGCTCTCAGACCGTCTTCAAGGTCTGCCATGAAAGGTGTTTTTTCCCTAGTGTAATTGGCACTTGCCAAAGCCAGTAGTTCCCTTGGGATCCAAGGTCTAAACACACACACACAAACACTTATATAACATAAGTACAGACACTTATATATAATACAAACAAATAATTGTTGTTTCTCTGCTTAACAAATAGTCAAACATCCTTAACATCATTTCCGTAGGAATCTTTCCCTCATTTAGATGTATATATACCTTCCTCATCTCGGTCAGCCAATAAATTTCACCTCTAACAAAGCCCAAAAAGACTCTCTCTCTCTCTCTCTATCTACCTATCTCTCTTTCTCTATCTATCTATCTATGGTGTGCCGTGGTATTGAGACGTCAATGAGTGATACTTTCTTCTTGATTTTGTCTGGGCTATTGGCACGTATCATCCTATGACGTGTTCTGATACCATAGTCTCAGAGGATTATTATTATTATTATTATTATTATATTATTATTATTATTATTATTATTATTATTATTATTATGTGGCCAACGAGATATATCTTAGACCAGAAAAAGAAAACTAAAAAAACTCATCCAAGTCGTCGGAGATAAGTGATGAAAAGACCTTAAAATATACTTTTGAATAACTACAATGACTATTGTAGCTATTTGTAGGTTGTAGGGATAAGGCTTATTAAAACGATTACATAACAAAGGGAATGTTGTACCCAGAAGAGAGAGAGAGAGAGAGAGAGAGAGAGAGAGAGAGAGAGAGAGAGAGAGAGAGAGACACCAATAACTGTCATTGCGTACGAAATGTCAAAGATATATTTGTCTCTGCAACAAAGAAGAATATTTCGGACAACAAAGGACTGATGCAATAGTTAATTATACTACGAGAAGAAGAACGTAGTATTTCTGTCGCAAGAACAGACGTTTATAGAAACGGCGGACTGCGTTAGGTGACGTAAAAGAATACGACAGCGCATTCGAACGGTCGTCCAAACGGAAGGAACGCACCCGCCCGAACCTCGAGCCGTTAATGGAGATCGCCCTCTCTGAAGTCTCCAGTCATTAAGAGAATGTCTTTTACCGTAACACAAAGGTGTAATATGAAGATTAAAATGTCCATAAAACGACATTTGAGCATTGAAATAATATATTTTGATATTTTTCCGTCATTTGTCTTTGTTAGCCTAAAGAGGTTTAAGACTAATGCTACCTTAGGGTACGTTTTCTATATTCTTCTTCTTTGTTTCAGAAAGATATTTTCTTCTTCTTAATTCTGGAACAATAACAAGCTACCATTGATGGTATACGAATCGCAGGGTTTATTAAATTAATTTGGAGAGAGAGAGAGAGAGAGAGAGAGAGAGAGAGAGAGAGAGAGAGAGAGAGAGAGAGAGAGAGAGAGAACAATGGGAAACTTAGACCTATAAAGAGAATTACGATGAACTCGAATCACATATGTTGTGATAAATACGCAAAGCGAAACCGTATGTTTTGTAGCTTACTGCGTACATTGGCAGGCGAACTGTAGATGATGCTGCGTGTTTTTTACATTATACTCCTTCTTTTAATAATAATAATAATAATAATAATAATAATAATAATAATAATAATAATAATAAAACCAACTCCTTTTTATAGGTCAGACATTCTTACCGCGACGCAAACTCCCTATATACTATATATAGATACCTCATACAGGCTATCAGCTGCCCTATTTTCAGAGGGGGGGGATGGTGTGAGCCCAAGGGGCGTCCGTATGTGTATAGGTACGTACCCAACCCAGCACGCTTCCGGGAGGTACGCACGGTACGTTTATATAGCATCATCTGAGGTCTGGGAACACGTGCCACGCGTAAAGAAGATATTCGGATACATTCACGAAGCGAGGGAGGACGCCATTGTTTATAGGGAGCTGGATATGCGACACCACCGTGAGACACAACGTGACACGGTGTGACACACATACACACACACGCACACACAGACAGACAGAGGTACTCGGAGGTACGTGATGGTGCATCTGGCGTTTTGGATCGAGCTGGAACGGTGCCAAGTTGGGTCCAGAGGGACGAGATGGCTAATAACGGTCACGAATTGAAACGAATGATAATGGTAACGATAAAGACGAAGAAGGAATAATAAGATAATAATAATAATAAATTCTATCACGTGACCAACCTCTCTCTCTCTCTCTGCTAATCTATAGGCACTTCTGGGAGACAAAATTTTAGGCTGATAATTATTATACGAATCGAGCATCCGTTCTAGAGGAATAACTCGAGAATTGAGACTTCCAAAATCTGGAATTCTTGCTAAGGAGGTTGGAATTGGAACTGGAATGCAGAATTGAGGCCACAGGCCAAGCGCTGGGACCTATGAGGTATTCCCTCAATATTTCACATGTGATCAAAACATCTCGCTAAAGTATTTGATCGATAATGTTATCTGGAACTGAACATCTCGTTCAAAAATGTGATTTCATCATCTTCACGTCACCTATAATGGTTCATTCTAGTCTATAACATATGCATTGATTGATTGATTTAAGGCTCTCTAGCGCCGTGGAACTAATCAGAAATACACATTAGCGTTTAAAAAGCTAATATTTATATATATATTATATCTTATATATATATATTATATATATTATATATATAATATTATAAATTATAATATATATACATATAAAGACCTGTGTACTAGGTTCAATTATATATCTCTCTCAATAAAAGCACAGCAAGGTTCTACATATTCATATGCATACATATGTACCTATACATATCTATATACATGTTCACCAGACGCATTACAGTAAGTGTTAAATACAAATCAAACAATAATCTCTGTGCTAACGGATCTTGACGATCTCTTGCAGATACTATATTCTGTTTTACACATAGCAACGAAACTCTTACCTTCTTTTTGCGATGCCATAAGGGATCTAAATAACTCTCTCAGCAACCAGTCACTCTCCTGTCTATATCATATATATATATATTTATATATAGATATAATATAATATATATATATATATATATATATATATATGTAAAGCCATCAGGACCTACGAGACAAGTATAGTAGGTTTAAGCCAACATAAGTGACATTATATATCTTAGGACTAAGTAAACCATCCCAAGGTCATACGACTTTGTCCATTCCTGAATAGAGGAGATAAGAAGAAGAGGAGGAGGAGGAGGAGGAGGAAAAGTGGGTGAGGAGGAGGAAGAGGAGGAGGAGGAGAAAGACCCAACCTCACAGAATCCCTCTCACGTCTATAGATGTTATCGAGCACCATTCAATCACAGCCAGAAATGGTTGTCATTTTCCTTTTTCTTCTTCTTTGCTTCTTCTTCTTCTTCAGATAAAAGCAAAAGGCCTATCTATATAAACCTAGTTATGTATACCCCCTCCTCCTCCTCCTCCATTGGGGGCGACTTACCAAAAGACTGAGTCCTGATTGGACGAATTTTTGAGAGGTTGGCTGACATGGCGGAATTTTTCTACGAGATTTATATCCATGTCTGTCACAGGATGCTCTAGAGACATGTTGCTTGTCAGTGGCGTGACTTGTTTTGTCCTTTGTTTTTTTCTGTAATAATAATAATAATAATAATAATAATAATAATAATATATCCGCCAAGACAAAGATTTCCTCTGAACTTGATTATAGTACTAATTATGGTACTAAACTATATATAGTACTATAGTTTATTTAGGATAAAAACGAGTTGTTATAACTGAAACTTTCTATATTTATTAAGTTTTTACGTCATTCCAACAGATCTCGTCATTATATTTCACAAAAGGGATGTTAATTCTAACAAATTCTTTTTTACTTCTTCAAAAAGCACACCATTGAGTCATTTTTTTTCTATGTTTGCAAGATTCCAATGCATGTTTAGTTATTTATTTATTTTTTACTTTAAGCCTGTTTAGTTTACTTCAAACTCGTTCTAAATACACACACACACACACAACTCGCTCCTGTTGAAAAATTAGAAAAATAAATAATTGCTATTTAGACCTATATATCTCCTTCTCAGAAAAAAAATAAACAAGAAAGATTTAGTTGATATAAAATAGTTTATCTTTTGTAACTTATCTACGCCCGTAGCAATTACCGCTTACAACAGACCTCCTGCGACGTACTGTAGACACTAATCATTATTATCTAAGCTGTTCAATATTTCGAACATCGTTCCAGCTGACACACCATTTTATTCTATTTCTAAAGGAAGACATAAAGTAGGACTAGGGATCACCATTGCGTAATGGTGGTGGTAGCACAGGGTGTCCATAAAGTCCCAGTAACATTCTGAGCAACAAATACTCGTAATGGTACTGGGACTTTATGGACACCCTGTACCACTTTTTGAAAATGTGCGTCTCATCTGTTGCGTGTTTTAAGCAACACAGAAGGACTAAACCCCCTTTTTTTTCTCTATTACATATGAGTTTGGGCGATGCACATTTGCGTAAGAGTCCTACGCAGTTCACACTCATACGCAGACGGTATATATGGTGATTCACAAATAAAAATGGAAGGATTTACTTTAATTTTAGTTTGCGCCATGATGCCTTAGATCAGATCAAAGCCAAAACCAAATAAAAAGTATGGCTCGTTTGCATACGACCATAGACTGTCAATAATGTGCTACGCAGTAGACAGACGAGAGAGAGAGAGAGAGAGAGAGAGAGAGAGAGAGAGAGAGAGAGAGAGAGAGAGAGAGAGAGAGAGAGACCTCCTTTTTGGCGAAGTGGAACGTGTATCTTTAGGCCTATTTTATGCCTCGATCCTATATAACTCCAGGAAATGCAGACGTGGGAAAAGGTGTGTCATGTCGACACACAGACGCATCATTGGTGACATGACACCGAGCGACACTGCGCCCAATATACGCAACATTTATTATTCCCAGCCATTGAACGGTGAAGGGAGAGGAGGAGGAATAGTCCAATGGAAAAGGCAACATTGCCACCTGTCGAGACCAGCTTGGGACGAGAGTGATTATCAGCTGGCCTGCCCAAACATTTACCCCCCTCCGCCCCCGTTCCCCGTCGCCCCCTAGGGCCCGATACCAGCCCCCCCCTGCCTCAAGGGGGGTCCCAATGACCCCCCGGACAACAGGCCCTCGGGATAGTATGTCAATGACGTGAACGTTCGATATAGAAAACGGGTTTCATCGTAGGACGAACTTTAGAAAAACGCTTCACATCCTTATTTTACCAATTGTATACACCCTTAAAAATGCATTCAGCGATCCCCAGCCGCGTCATTAACACCCGTAAACGTTACATGAATAACTAATTGTCGTTAAGATGAAAAAAGTGGCCGTCATATTCAGAGAGATAAGATAATACACCCCACTATCTGGGCACGTTCCTAGTCGCATGGCCGTGATCTTGTTTGTCCAACGATATACCCTGACACACTCATCGTTAAATCGGTAACTTCTCGAGAATTTTGAGTGTCTGTACAGCTGCTACTTGTCAGCCGTTGGTATATTAAATGACAATTAGTTGGCTAGAGGCTTTCATCCTCTCCCCCCACAAAAAAAAAAAAAAAAAAAAAAAAAAAAAAAAAAAAAAACGATGTAAGGGACATTAAAACTAGATATAACAGCATTCGTACGTTATTTTACCCTTATCTCCAATATCTCTCAAGGAAATCTCAAACGACAATAGATGCTTGCAAGGTCTGGCACATATAATGCAAGGTAATAGTACGCTCCGAGGTTCAAGAGTCTCGTCTATTGATTATTTGCAGAGTATGACCCCAATTTGATACGATGTACTACAGGTTAGCGTGCCTTTATAGGCAAGATCTAGAGAGTATACTCTCTAGACCTTGTATTTTAAATGCTTTGTCTTTCCTTCAAGCGTGGGTGTCAAAGGCAGTTTGTGGTCCCTGTTTTACAGGAAAATGAATTTTCAAGTTGTCAGATGATTCTGGGAGAAGTTTTCATTCTCATATTTGTATGTGAAGTCTATTATATACAACAAAATACCGCCTGAAGTGAAGATCATACAAGGAGGCAAATTTGAAAAAAAAAAAAAAATTCTCTCCTATTCTGCAGGAGCTATGATACTGACGAGAAAACACTATATGGCCAACTCAGATATTGTCTCACTAAGCACCCAGCAGATGTGACTTTCATCTGGGGACCCTTGCAGCTGACAATCAGCTGGTGGATTGCTACCTGTGGTAAGGTGAATGTTTGACCACATCAATGTGCCCCGTCTTTGGAATGTGGCTCCTAAGTTCCAGTGGCTTCCTGCCAGATACTTGAAGGGATTGGTCTGGAACAGGATGACAATGGCTGCTTTTGGTGGTAATCTTAGTGTAGTTGGATCTGGAAGTATCCCTACATTAGTTCAAACTTGAAGATTTTTTCCCCCATTGGAAGATGGAGGTGATGTCTATCATGTTCATTAGTGGGTATTGGTTGACCTTTGTTTGGAGACTGAAGTGCCCGTGGTCTTCGCAGGGGAACTAAGAACCATCCGTTTTCTTCGTCATTACAGAAGTAGTTTATTTTGGGGCAAGCACCCAAACTTGGAGTAAATGGACATTGGGACACCTGCTGTCTTGATGTGATGATAAATGCTATCCTTTGCAGGGTTGGAAGTAGTCTGTCTTGAATTCTGGATGTAGGATATCAGGGAACTCCTGCAGGAGAGGGTGTAGATCTGCAGGTCCTACCAAAAAATATAGGCAGTTGCTTGAGCCCTGAGGTCAGTGGGGTCATCTAGTAGCGATACAAATCTTTCATTACATATAATTACCCTTTTGTGATATTGCCGAGGTAGAGCTAACTAGATATCAAACAACCTTTGCAGCTTAATGTTTGCATATATAAAAATGTCACAGTACAGAATTGAACTGAATATAAAATTTAGGCCAAAGGCCCAGCACTGGGACCTATGAGGGCATTCAGCATTCAGAGCCAAATCAGAAATTTACAGCAAAAAGATTTGAAAGCTACCACGCAATAGCTGCACTATGAATCAACTGTTAGGAGGGTGGAAAGTAAGATGATAAAGAGAATACGAAAGGAGGTACAGTAAAAGGTACGAAAGGGGTTGCAGCTAGGGGAGGGAATGCTGAAAAGAACCTTGAGTAATGCCTACAATGCACTGCACGAGGTGCACTGATGACACGGCGTACCCCTCTACGGGAAGCGTCACAGTATACGTGATCAAAATTCAGAAATAGCTACATGTTTCAAACTTACTCGCTGGTTGTCATGCTGGAGGTGAATTGATATCAATTTTAAGTACAAAAACCTACATTCGACAGGTTTATATACAGCAGAATCAGCATCAGCTTATAACTCAATTGACAGCCGAATGGCTACAGTCCCTGTGGTTATCTGTTCAGACTGTCCGGTGCTTGTATCTCACAGGGGCAGAATCGTTTATCACTCATAATTCCTCTTCAGTGATATTCCCGAGGCAGAGCGAATTGGATATCAAAAGACATTTGTAGCTAAATGTGTGTGCTTTTAGTGGTAAAACTCTAGGGCACATACATACATAAACAAACAAACATGAAGTTTTGTAACAATTGTAACAATCTAGGCCAGGGTTTCAAATTATGATTAAGAAACCTTGACACACACTAGCACAATTCCCTTCCCACCCTCATAACCAATATAAAACCGATTGTAAGAAGCTCCTCACATTGGAACATCCAGTTGAGAACATACATGCATATACCTTAAAGTCAATCCACAGCGAATAAACGAATTCGCTTCCAGTGAATGTATGAATACGTACATGAGTAAAGACTTCTTGTGGTATAAAAAGAATACTTGAAGTACGTAGCCACCTGATAAAGGCCACTTATGTTTGCTTGAGGACAAGGCAGTTATCAGAATGATAAAAAAATGTACAATTCTTAACCTTTGTTATCGTGAGAAACTGTCTGTTGTCAAGAGAGATAAGTATACGTATATTTTATATATATGTGTACGTATATATGTATCTAACAGGACGTCATGGAAACTGCATGGTACCAAATGGAGATATTTATAAAAAAAAAGTTACAGGCTTTCCTGGACTAACAGTTCTCATTGTCAAGTATCAGTGGATACAATATATTTCCACGGATACTTGACAATGAGGACTGTTAGTCCAGAATAGCTTGTAGTAACTTTTTTTAATGAATATCTCCATTTGATACCATCCAGTTTCCATGAGGTAATGTTAGTAATTGTATTAATGCACATGATAATTGTGCAAGTGATAAAATTAACGTATATACACTACTCCTGACCTTCCCCTAACAGGTTCCTATGAAACCCTCTTCCCTCCTTACTCATCCTTACCACATGCCCATACCATCTCAGTCTCAACTCTCTTATCTCAGTCATCTCTATCATCCTGGAACTTCTAATTTTTTCATTTTCCTGCCCAAAGGGACGTCAAGCGCTTTGGATTAATACACATATGAAAATAGCAAAATTAACACTTCCAGGTGGGCCTCACAAGGGGTAGGTCATTATTGCTTTTAGACAAGCAACTGCCCTGGATTCTTACCTTAAAGTATACCTTACTCTGTGTACTAATGACATGGAATGGAATGAGGTATTTGGGCCACATGACAAATCACTGGGACCCATGAGGTCATTCAGCGCCGCAATGAATGATGATGAATACCTACATATACATTTATGCAGGCTCACACACCGTCATTGAATACATTTACAGGTTTACATACGTATATACAATATATAAAAAATTTACACAAATACTAATAAAAATTAAAATCTGAAGGAATTAGTTTAAATAAGATTATGTAAATTACAACTTAAAAAAATCATCAAATTTCTTATGTACATATACAGCAATTGTCATCTAAATTTTGAAAAAGTTTTTCGCTTTGCAGCTGATGTCTGCAGTGGCTTGAACAATAATAAAACTTTACAAGTGTGGACATGTGTGCTCGGAGCATTAATGGTCGTCAGTCTGTCGAGATTTTCCCAAGCTCTGTGGCAAGGTTTGACATCATTTTTCCCATCGGTAATTCCTGTCAAGTACTACTCCAGTTTTACAGGTGGAGAGACATGTTGTCTTCTTCCCCAGGTCAAGGAATAGTTCCTATGGCAAGAGGAGGTCCTGCTCCCATTGGAAGTTGGGGCAAGATATTCAGAGCATACTGTCAGGTTGCCCCCATAGGGGCTACAAAAAGAGATTCCAGAGCACCGTTGAACAAGTCTTCTTCCTGCTCTGCTCCCTGAAACTCAGAACATTGAGACTCCCTCCCACAGCTCTGACTAGGTCTTAAGATTTCATTGTTGTGGATGCTTTCAGAGTTCCACCCTGCCAACTGGCTGGTGATCCTGACAATGCCAAATGGATCTCATGTTTCAAGCAGCTGGTGGAATCAATCCTGGAGGTACAACAATCATTTCATCTCTCCATTGGAGCAAGGTCTTATCACCAAGTTGGATGACCTGGTGACAGGACCAGAGAACTTCTTGGGTACATAATATTTCAGTTGGTGGGGAAGCAAGAAGAGTAAGAGGCATGGCCAGGAAGATGATGATGTTGCAGATTCTGTCCTTAATCTCTTCTTGATAGGCAAGGAATCTTGTTACTTCACACCTCTCGCTGGTGCTCTTGAGGGGGACAACTCTTCTGATGGAATTAGGTTCCGGTGCCAATAACCAGGAATTGAAGCTGCCTGTCTCCAAGTGGACAAGCTAAGTGGTCTGAAGTCATGTATGAACACAGACCTATATGACAAGATTTTTTTTTTTTTTTTTTGTCAGTGACAGCCGAAGAGTGCCTTATGCGAGAAACTCCATTTATGAAAGCAAAAGTTTGTATCCCTGTAAAAATAATTGCCTTGAAAATTTGTAATTTTTCAATAAACCACATCATTTTAGTCTGTTTTGATAGAAAAAGGAAAGAAAAATGGAATAGTTACTACGAGAAATAAAAGGCCTGACTACAATTTGTTGGGTCAGCAGACGAAGTGCAAGGCTGGAAGTTTTTATGTCTAAGATCAAAACACTGGGATATTGCTTCTCAGCTGACATTCTCTAGAGATGACAACAGGTTACGGATATGGAACTGAGATGGAATATTAAATTTAAGCAACAGGCCAAGTGCTGGGACCTACGAGGTCAATTCAGCTCGAAAAGGGAAACTGAGAGTAAATGAAAAGAAGGAAACAAAAAGTCTTTGAAACTTTTATTAGATGAATATATTAATCTATTTCTACATCTCCTTTCAATAAAACTTTACTATATTATCGAAAATATGTGGCAAACATTTTCCTTTAAACAAAGCATTGCACTATCCAATGACTGTCACTGTTAAAGAAACATATACAGGCAGTTCCCGGGTTACGATGGTCTCGGCTTATGACATTCCGAGGTTACGACGCTTTTCAATTATATTCATCAGACATTATTTCCAGAGTTACGACGCCTACAAACGCTGATCTGGCAGATGAAATATGACACCAAAAATGCAAAATAATCACTATTTAAAGGTTTTTTTTATGAAAAATGCAATAAAAATGCAGTTTACAAAGTTTTGAATGCACCCAAAGCATTAATAGCAAAGTTTTCTTAGGATTTTTGACGATGTTCCGGCTTACGACGATTTTTGGCTCACGACGCATCTCAAGAACGGAACCCCCGTCGTAACCCGGGGACTGCCTGTACTGTGACAATCAACACTAGCTCCATAAGGCAATGCTGTCTATGGTCTGCAAACAAGGGTTTCCAAAACCCATACACTATTCTGATGCCAAAATCAAAAACTACAGTTTAAACTTTCTGGCTGTATGAAGAGATAGGAGTACTAACTGCCTTACAATAACGAAACTTTACAAGAAATTATTTCAATGTCAAAAAATGACCTTGTCTTCTAAAACCAAGTCGCAGTTACGAACCTTACTTGTGTCTCTCCAAACAGCCATACAATCAAACACAATCACCAACTGAGATCTAAAAGCTACCATGTAAAATGTAATTAGAGAAATCAATTCAATGAAACAAACGTACTGCAATAAATAAAATAAGATAGTCTGTGGCAAAGTATAAGACTTTTGCAACTTCTTGTAACCAAAATTAAATTTAGCCTATTTCACAGCTCTCCCTTAAAAACTGAAAAATATGTATCTGAAACTGTTATATAATTTGTAAAAACTAGTCATTTAATACATTAAACTAATTTAACTCCTGAGATGAATTTTGTTATGGGCTAAATCAAGCTGAATTTTGTAAATGCCAAAAGTGTTGCGATGATGATTTCAACAGAAATGGGTTATACCTGTTTTTGTTATTTCTTAATGAAGATCATTTGATGTTACCAAATTCTGGAGGAACCCCTATTTCATATAACCAAATGTCACTCTTTATATGGAAACAACTTGATTCCCTTTAGTTCGAAGTGTAGCAATACATACTTTGTTTTCTTTCTTTTTTTTTAACCAGCAACATTCTAAAAAATCATCTTCATGCTTGTTTCACTCAGACATTCAGTTTACTAACAAGTTTCTAAAACATTCAGAATCTTGCAGTTTAAATTATGAGAGAACTACCGAGATATCATAATAACCTTCCTTGCTAATGAAAGCAACTATCAAGCTATCAAGTAACTTTTCAACTATGCCCACAATGCTCAAGTATAAAACCTGGCACTATTTAAACATGAGCCCTGATCAATCTCATATCAATATGACTACCTACTACCAATTAGAAAGCTTTAACCATTTCAACATTACAAAATTCCAGTATCACAGAACATCATAGCTATTAGGTAGTTTAACCTCGCCAATGAGTCAAAGAATGACACAAAAGCCTCTAGGAGCTGATGAAATAACTTGACTGAATTCCAGCAGGCTCTCTTAAAGCTGACTGTGTTAAATGTTAGCGTGCTTTTCTGAGTACAGGGCAAATACATAACATTCGGCATAAGTGTGTAACACCACACATACACTAGCATTACCGTTCTTACTGATCTCCAATAAATTTCAGCTTCATATATTTATTGGGTGACATAAAGTGCCTACAAATAAGTTAAAATGGGAGTAAACATATTTTGTCTTTAAATAAAAATTTCACAATATCCAAGGAAGACGAAATTTCTTAAATATATATGAGAGGGAATATATATAACTGCAGGAAAAGCTGTATAATATAGTATGTCATTTTTTTGACAAGGTAACTTCTGGGAAGAACAACCTAGGCTATACAAAGTCTTTTATAAACTGCAACTCAAACTACAAAAGGAATTTTGTACATACAAAATATATTTGTTATTACATTTGGTACTGCTTACTGCATTTAAGCTTAATATACAATTACAAGTATATATTCTTCAATGGTCAGTCAAGCATATATAATTGATTTGTTCGGTGAAATTGCTAAACACTACAGTACTGTACACTACTGTTTCTTATGAGTACCACAGAATTTGAGATAAAATTGCTTTTTGGTTATCTTGCTATAATTTCCTACTATAAATGACTCACAGTGCTGTTACATTTGTGCTAAACAAGTTTTTAATGACACTAAACCTTAATCCTCATCTACTGAAGAACAATATGGTGCAGACACTTTCTATATCAACAAACTGCATCTGGAAAAGATTTGCTGTCCATCATATGTTAAATTATTTGCATATTATAATGAGTGTTAAAGATCAATATAACTAAATTTCAGTCTTACAGAAAGAAAGATGGGCAGTGTCATTGCAATGAATCTATACATTCTTCAATTTCTCAACAGAACCCAGCAGATCTAGCAACCTGACTACTACTGCTATTGAGCACAAACAAAAAACAAAGGTTTTAGTTGTATTTCTGAATACAGAAAAGTATTTGCAAAGATAGGACAACCATTTTACCAGGAGGAAAAGCTAATGTCAAGGAAGAACATTCAGCATTATTATAAAACCCTTCTCATGTGGCATACTTCCCAGTCAGCAGGATACACACACACACACACTTACATTGTTGTAAGTGACTGGTATCAGCGACAACCTTTGACTGGTATCAACGATAACCTTTATTTGAATCACAATACTAAACAAGTGCCGTCCAACACCAATAAAACTTGGGATTAGTTAATGACACCTTAGCTGCTCCAGACAAATTGGGATGATTAGGTCCATCAGTAAGGGCATAAAAAACTCAAAAACGGGCTACCACAATAAGATAAAAGTTCCTCAAATCCAATAGTGTATGTACCACCCAGAATCCCTTGGCAAGTCTTGGACATGAACAGTCTCCAGGAAGGATATACAGTACATTACAATAATGGATGGTCTGTGAATGGCCCAGTAGTTTAAAAGTGTCGGGAGGTATTGAAATGTTCGCCAGAACACTACACGTAGCATAAATTTGGGCATTAAGAAGTCAAGAATCTAAGTAATTTGCAATGACATTGGAAAATGCAAAAATCTAATATATAGCAGAAGTTATTAGAGAAGACAAAATAGGGGTAGAATACAGATGAAAGAGTAGATGATTCCCTAAAAAATTAATGAACAAATAAAGAATAAATAGGATTAAATTTTCTTCATCAAGAAACTCAGGCAATTGTACTCTGTACAGCCAATGCAAACTGGGAAAATACACAAAAAACAATACCAGTATATCAGTAAGATCAGTCCTAAATAAGCTGATAGGAAAAGGCCCAAGTTAACTCTATGATTGTTAAAAGAAAATAAAATTTTTGAAAGACAAAACCACTTGAGAAAAGTAGTTCTGGATTTCTGCTAGAGCTAAGACAGCTATCAAGAGGCTACACTTCAGTTCTATGAATTTTTATGTCACGCACTGAGCCAGCAAGTTCTATGCTCATGCAAAAGACAGGCAGAAAACCAATGG
This sequence comes from Macrobrachium nipponense, assembly GCF_015104395.2. Lineage (NCBI taxonomy): Eukaryota > Metazoa > Arthropoda > Malacostraca > Decapoda > Palaemonidae > Macrobrachium > Macrobrachium nipponense. The sequence continues at coordinate 30,577,478 of NC_087222.1, forward strand.
CACATGTTCTTGGCACTCTAGATTACACCCCAGGGATTAAGTAAAACATTGCGTCAGCAAGCAGTTGCAATCACATTGCGATTCTCCAAAAGAGGGATGATCACCTTCCTGTAGTATTTTTGTTGCTTATATATCATTGAACTTTTAAAATTTCTGTTCTAAAAAAACTTTGAAGACATAAATCTTATGAGAAAAATGAGCTCAACTTTTTAAAACAAGTCACAATACTTGTAAATAAAATAACGAAAAGGGGTAAAATTTAGATTCTGATCTCCGATATAGTTAAAAAAAGCATACCACTAACAATCACTACAACTAAAAGCCTGCATTCCTTCTAAAATGAGAAACATACATAAAACACTTTGTACCATTAAAGACAAAAACAAACTTTCACTACCTATCAAACACCTGAGACAACTTATCCTCGAGTAGCAAAATCAGAAATCTACAAATTCTACTTGTTGCAAATCACACAAAATATACATCGACAAAAATATAATCACACATCATAGTCATTTCCTCTGAGTGAAACAAACCCAATACCCCAGGAAATAATACATTAAGCAATAATGTTTTGCCAAGGTACTACATAAATCAAGTACGTACTCTAATCTAACTTATAAAGTTTGCATGACCACTTTCTCAATACATCACTTTTTATGTGACTCGAGCCCTACCTACCTATGTCTTTTGAGATTAATAAAACAAGCCTGAGGCTTGGAAAATAGTAACAATGAACCATCTATGTTCTGAAAGTAAAACCAGTAAATACCTGATACAGTACTGTACTTTGAGTGTCTTATTAGCTCTAGGAAATGCAAATGCTGTACCTGAAGACTTTTTAACATGTCAGCTAAGTGAAATAAAGACATTAACTCTCTATTCTTAATATCTGGTAGTCTTCAGTACATTCAAAATAATTACCATTTAATTTGACAAGAAACTCGTGTCAATCTCACAAAAATTAAAGCATTCTACTAGACATGTGAATCCCATATAATTTGGAACATTTTAAATTCCACGCATTCAATCTCACACGATTTAAGATATAAATCAATTTCACATGAAACGTTCTAAAAGACAAATGTACGGAAGCAAACATTTGACTGAACAATGATTTCAATCCTTCAAATGATTCCGTTTAAATAATTAAAGTAGCTAAATATCTGCAGCTACAAAGAACATTTCACTAATACCCAAATAGGAGAGGGCGATGATGGTCATTTTTCAGATTGACATTGATTCAAAATCTAAGAGTCCCTCTTTCACTGGTACTGACATAAAATCTCCTTCATCAGTAACACAAAAATGTTTTATTTGTCAAAAATATTATGAGGATTCATAATCCAATTTGACATTTCCATTTATTTACAAAAATAAAATCCTACATGAGCAAGCTTCAACAATATGAAATTACACTTTCCATTAGTTCTCGAATAAAAGCGTTGACAGAACAGTCTTCACCTTAGAGAAAGCTTTCTCAAGTCTTGATAAAAAATTACACTTCAAATTCTACGATAAATAGAAAATAAAAAAAAGGTCGCCGATATTACTTCAGAGAAACCTTTCTCAATAAGTCTTAATTGTATCAAATTAAACTGCAACCATTTCAAACAATGAGGCTGATTTTCCTTAACCCAGTAGTATGAACATCAACCATTTTTGGTGCTTGAAAAGACTATGGAACTGAACTCATAAATGTTCAAGCACCAAGAAATAACATTCTGACTTTACTTCTTCTTACTCTGGTTTCCTCCATCAACATGTAGGCATAAAATGTATTCCTACATGTTCTAAATGAGAAAATATACATTGCCATATGACCCTGTCATATGATTCCAAATCTGCAACAAGAGTCAACCTAAGTAATCAGACAAACTAAAATCATCTACTAAATATATAAGGTATCACAATTTACAATAACCTCGGCTCTATGCACGCGTCAAAAACACCTCTCAACTAGACTGACTAGCATCTTGTTTTTGCTCGACTCACTTTGCTTTGGTTCGGTCTGTTGATGGCTTTGCAGATGAAGTTTCCTGCGTCAATGAGCTTCTCCAGGTCAACCCCAGTTTCAATCTGGAGACCGTTCAGCATATACACGACGTCTTCGGTTGCTACGTTTCCCGAAGCTCCGTGGGCATATGGGCAGCCACCCAGGCCTGCCACAGATGCATCAACCACACTTATCCCCATCTGCAAGACGAGTAACTGGGGATTATCTAGCATCATGCTGCAGTCATATGGTGCGTAACGTAACACCGCAATGAACATTAGATACACTACACTCTCTTCCCTACTTGGGGCATCTGCGACTTACAGAAATCTGTGTGTGATAAGCTGTGTGCCATATGACAGTTGGCTGTCAGAGATCATGAAAGCACCAACATTTTACAACTCCAACAAAATCCACTTCAGTTCCTCAGACAGTGTGAATGAACCGTATTTACAGAACTAATACAATGGACCCCATGTATTCGTGGGGTATGGGTACCACATACCCACCGTGATAGCTAAAATTCACAAATACTTAAAACTCCTCTAAAAATACTTAGAACTGCCTACTTTGATAACTGAAACACACACACAAAAAAAACTAAAAATGCTTATACCTGAGTATTCTAAGTTTGATCACAAAAAGTGCTGTTAGTCACAAAAACAATATAAAAACATGCACAGTAATTTGTGAATATTTGTAAGTGAAAAAAAACTGCACATAGGAAAATTTTCCACCAATAATAGTATATACGGTCCACAGAAAAATTTGCAAATAGGCGAGTCTGTGAATAGCAAGGGTCAACTGTATTTGTCCTGGAAATTCTATTTCGAAACAAATGAATAAAGTGATGGTGAACTACCAACATTGAAGATGTCACAGTTTTATTATGAGTTTAACACTGACAAGGATTTTCCAAGATAAACAAGTCCAATGAAAACAAATTTTGTTCAACTAATCAGTGGCAAACATTTGTAATTCATCACAGCCAATTTGCAGTTTATATTTTATCTCTATCTTTATGTCCACTACAGAATAAAATAATGAAAATGGTATTAAGAGCAACGGTAATCTACATATGTTAATACTACTATAAACAACTCAATATATAATTGCACAAAAAAGATATATAATTGATACATTCTTCAACCTAAAATGATGCGCAAACTTTTAGATAAAACAGAGTCATCTGATCTGCAGTAGAAGTCCATGTGTACATGCATTGCTGATGTTTTAATTCAACTTATAAAATAATCTACCTTTAAATTACCAGCCCGAGAAGAGTCTACTTGAGACTCAGAGGTCTGGAAAAACTAACCCCTATTAATAATAATAATTTCATTCAGAATTAATTTTCTATACATTAAATACTTTATTTACACATATATATTATTCACTGATTATATATTACTTCTTAACATATAAAATACATATGTTTTTAAATAAAAATTATAATTACGTACACTAATTAAAATTGCATAACTTTATAAAAACACCACGCTGAGGCTGAATATTTTACCATAATTAGAATGAAGCTATACAAAAGTGACGTAACATACTGCTAAGTTGCCTACATTGTTAATGGAGTACTAATGTGAGAGAAAATGTTTCTTACCTACGTCACTTAAATATAGCGTACACAGAAACTTTACTGGCAATAGTATTGAACCAGTGGGACGCCCTACAGGCGATAACTCGCCAAGCTCAATGTTAAGACCATCGAAGGGTTAACTAAGTATCTCAGAATTATACATGAATTTATGATATTCAAAGATAAATCTTATACGGGATGAAATTTAAACATGTAAGGTTTTATCTGCCAAAAGATTTTTTCTTTTATTGTTAATACTTTTGGAGATAGCATTTGAACAGCATTAGGGCCGAGCCAGGCTGCCAGTAATGAATTCGATTTGCTCGTAGTACTGCGCTGATGAATGGGAATAGCAAAGATTAAGAGAATTATAACTAATGGGTTTACTATATACCCTCAATTGAAGATTTGAGACAATCCACAACTTGCCTCCCTCCCTCACACTCCTCCAAACCAATTTTTGTCAATTCCATTAGCGTTTTGGCAAAACAAATTTGGAGGAATGTGGATAAAGAAAATTTTCAATTTACTTAAACTGTATGGAACTGGAATATAAAAGGCTAAGCTCTGGGACCTACGAAGTCATTCAGCACTGAAAGGGAAATTTTAAGTGGAAAATTTTTAATAGTCCAATAGGAGGAAAACCTCGCCATCGCCTACGAAGCACTTGTTTAGGGAAGGTAGAAAATATGGTGGAAGAAAAAGAATATGAACAGTGGTACAGTAAAAACAACGCAAGTGGTTGCAGCTATGGGTCAAAGGATGCTGGCTGAAAAGAACCTTATGTAATGCCTACAGTGCACCATATGAGTTGCAGATGGCACTAACCCGTGGACTCAACCACATGAAACCCAATAATGAAAAAGTCCCGTGTGCTTTTGAGAATTATGTACTTGTTTCATTGTCACAGAGACAGTACAGCTTATTTGATTTTGTGATCTATTCTGCAACATCTCATCCAAGATCTGGTGATTTAAAACTGTTATTCCCTGAAATCACAAACTTTAACAGGGGGACCTTGGAGATTACTTACTGCTACTTAAATTTCAATTCTTATACAGCCGACTACATGAGTTGCACTGGAAGGTTGTTCGGTGCCACCAGCTAAAAAGAATGAAATGAAGTGAAAGGTGGCGACCTCTAGTAGGAAAAAGGTACAAGAGACAGCAGAGGGGTTGTGTGTGATTACACAACACCTCTAAATAAAACCTATTATGTATACTAAAAAAAAATGCCTGAAATTATGGGATAATGAACATGGGTGCAATAAATTAATATAGATTGTGACCAATTCAGGAATATAGAATTCACTAGGAATATGGAATTCATCAAAAGGAGTGGCCAGTCTTAGAACGTTACTCCTTTGACCCAAGGTTATACGATGACTAGCCCACATGATCCAGTCCATATAATATGTGCAGACAATCAAAACAAATAAGTTGAAGAAGTTTTGTCACATTTTCCATCGCTTATGGATGTCTTTGAAATTATGCAATTTACACAGCACATCCACAAATCTTGCATGCTTGTTTTATTTACTAGTGCCAATTTTCCTTGGGCATGCTTATAATTAATTTTGCTTGTTAGAGAGCTACTATTTGCATATCATTTAGTAATCTCTGGTCTCTCTCCTAAATGATATAAGTTTCTTGTCTCACCAAGGAACCACTGATCTCCGGGGCTTATCCGAGTTTAGGTGTTACATCACTAGCGCTCCATATAATTTTGTCAGACAAGTATAGTTGTAAAAGGATAGAGATTTGCTATCTATTTGAATAACTTGAGTGAATTTGCACCCATCAGCATCTTTTGCCTTTCACTCTGGAGTGGACAATTCAGAAGAATTAACTGATGATTTCAGATGAATTGGCCAATGAAATGGCCAAAAACTGGCCATATATAGTGAATGCTAGTGTATGGTGAGGAAACAGTCCGACTGATAACAGATAATGTCTCAAAACCTTAATTCACCAAGGAGAGCTGCTTAGAATCAAGGAAGCTTTCTGTGAGTCCTGCCTCTTCTGTCTGTAAGTTTCTTCCAAGAGTGTTATTGGGGTTGAAGCTTCACAAGAGAAAAGTTGAAAATGACCAGTAAAATTTAGTTGTGTTGCATATAACTTTTTATAAACATTCAGCCACATCTATACCTCTTTCACTGACGAGTGCATAGGTTAGTCATAGATGCGATTATGTACTTAATTATTTCCTGCAAAGACATAATACCAGGATTATAACTGCACGACAGTACCTTAAGAGTTGCAGATCAAAGTCTGGGACCTCTGCAATGTCATACCCTCTGAAGCAGAAAGTTCCATCCAGTGTAGGGATATGGGATTTCCCTGGCATACTGAAGTACTAATCTTACCTATAACATTAACTGAATGTGAATGGTCCAAGCCTTGATTATCTAAATTTCTTGGTGCTCTTCACAGTACAGCATTCACCCCCTGTATGCACAGCGGATAGGTGATTATATATTGTATAATTGTTATTGGTATTTTATGCATTGTAAGTTGTGTTGTGACGTCATAGGCTGTGACATCATAGAGAAGATTACGGCGGTGTCGGTGGGATGTAAACAATAACACGGAGCAGAAGGAGACGCGTGCACGTGGTGTTTGGTTGGTAGGGGAGAGCTCTCTGTTTGGTAGGAGTTTTTGGGACGTAAGTCTTGTTGTGCTGTTGATCTAAGGTGATTTCTGGAGTATACTGGAGTTGGAGAACGCATACATGTAAAGAAAGTTAGGCTAGGCTAAAATTCAAACTGGTAGCAGAGCGTGGTTGATCAAAGATGCCTGGATCTGACAGTGAACAAAGGGAGACTAGATGGAGAAGAGAATGTCCCTGGTTTAGCGGGATACAAGAAGAATACAAAGAATGGAAAAGGTCAAGTCAAAGATTGGCTATTGTTGTATGGAGAAGATACAGATACCGGCGATAGAAATGAGAATGAGCTTAAAAGGGAAAGCCCGAGAACTAGTGGAAGGATTAGAATGCGATAACTTACAGGTACAGAGGGTCCAAAAGATAATCCTAGACAAACTAGATTAAAGCCTATCTAAAAGTCTCGGTAATGGAGAATTACAGCAGAATAAAAAGATACATTCTAATAACAAGAGAACCTAGTGAAAAGATGGCGGACTATTTAATTAGATACGAGAAGGCACCATCCGAGTGTGAAAGAACAATGGGGAAAGGCGCGCTTGAAGGGGAAGTCAAGGGTTATCATGTAATAGAGCAAGCAAATCTTACAGTAAAATAAAAAACAAATGGTATTATCGGCTAGTGGGCAAGAAAAGAGTACGAAACAGTGTCGCAAACAATGAAAAGACTATTTGGGGATTGGGGACTAAAGAGGAATGGGAATAGTGGGGGTCGTCAGAAGGCAACGCCAGTTCTGGGAGAGGGAGGGAAAACCAGAGATATCGGGGAAGATGGAACCGAGGTAGGGGTGGAAGAAATCCTATAAACAAAGAAGGGAAGGTAACAGTGTGTGCAATATGCAGCTCGGAATAGCATTGGGCTAGGGATTGTCCTCAGAATTTTCATAATAGGAAGAAAATTGAAACAAGACTAGAAGAAAATAAGCTGAAAACAGAAACTGGGGCAGAAGAAGAATAGGTTTATGTAGGAGAAGTTAAGAAAATAGTGGAAGAGTCTTGGGAGGTGGTTGATGCAATTTTGGACACATGGTGTAAATCAACAGTTTGCGGGGAATTGTGATTAGAATGCATTGTCATGGAATTGAGTCAGGAAGAGTTGAGGAAAATGAGGGACACTAGGAGTCTAATAGTGTTTAAATTTGGTGAGACATCCTATTAGTCGAAAGGAATAACAGAAATACCTGTGATACTAAAAAACAGGAAAATGGGTGTGACCCTAAATTTGAAAGAAAATTGTGTCATATTAGAAGTATTAGGGGGAATGAAAGTAGAGCGAAGAGAAGATGAACAGGGTCATTTAAGAGTACCTATAAGATGGAGGAAGGTAGAAGAATTATTACTGGAGGGTTGGAAGGGAAAGAATCTGAGGGAAATTAAGAACACAATGAAGAAATTACATTTACAGTTTAGTCACGGAAGTGGAGATAAAATATGGAAGCTAACAGAGGAAGCAAAATGGAGTAAAGGGTTAATCGAAAAAGAAAAAGAGGAAATAAGAAATTTACTAACGGAACTGATTGAAAATTGTGAGGTTTGTAAAAGATACAAAAGAAATCCTGCCAAACCAGTAGTAAGCTTTTCTTGGAGTAAAATGTTTAATGAAGTTGTAGCGATGGATGTGGGAGAGATAGAAGAGAGAAAGTTCTTGGTAATAGTGGATATGGCCTGTTGGATAAAAAATAAGAAACCAGAAACTATAATAAAGACATTTTTTGAGTGCTGGTTTGCCATATTTGGAGCGCCCTCCATAATATTGTCAGACAATGGGGGAGAATTTCAAAACTAAAAAGTAAGGAGGATGGCAAAAAGATGGTATATTAAAGTATTAGCCACAGCATCGAAATCTCCGTGGAGCAACGGATTATGTGAAAAGACCGTAGGCATGATCAAGGGAAGTGTAAGAAAGATGATGGAGGAGGAGGAAGTAGGTTGGTCCATAGCGTTGAAATGGGTAGTGAGTGCTAGGAACTGCTTAATGAATAATGGAGGTTTCTCTCCCAACCAATTAGTATTTGGAAAAAACCCTTTATTGCCTAACCTAATGGGAGAAGAATGTTCAAGTCCTGCAAGCAGAGAAAATGGGATGGAAGAGGGTATGGTAAGGGACGCACTGAATGCAATGCATAAGGCCAGAGAATCATTTATAAAATATGAGTCATGTAATAAAATAAGAATAGCGTTAAACAAAAACATCAGAGAACATAAATTTGAAGAAGCAGTGGTAGGAGATGAGATACGTATTCTATAAGAGGGAAAATGAAAATGAATAGAGAGGACCTGCTCAGGTAGTGGGAATATTGGGGAAAACAATAATAGTCAAACATGGGGATTCTTTAAGAGAAGTAGCTAGGATACATGTGACTAGGATTCAACAACGATCACCAGATACAGAAGAGATATCCACTAGAATAGATAAATCCCATGGTGTGAAAGGTAGATCAGATGGCCCAAATGAAGGGAATGTAGATTGGCAAGGAGAGAAGATAATAGTAGGTGGGAGAAGGAATGCAGACACAGAAGAGGCTATAGAAAGAGATGTGGTAGAGGAAAAAGTGGAAGATAACGGGGAAAGTGGGTCAATAGAAGGCAAGTTAATGGAAGAGATACCAAAATTCAAAAAGGGAAATAGAGTTAGAGCTATAAATGATGATACAGGACAAGTAGAAGAATGGACTATATTAGGTCTTGCAGGAAAAAGATCAAGCCAAGCATGGGCTGATTTGTACAACTCACAGTCAGGGGACAAAGGGTGGGTTAACTTCAGGGATTATAGTCAGGTAGAAAAAATTTAGGATGAAGAGGAGGTGTTGCTGGGATTTGAAAATAGAAGCATAATGGAAGCTAAAGAAAAAGAACTTCAAAGTTGGAGAGATAACCAGGTACTATATGAGGAGGTAAATGATGTTGGACAAAAAGCTATATCTACAAGATGGATAGTAACTGAAAAGATAAAAGGGGGGTGTCATGGTAATCACTTTATAGCAAGGAATTATATATTAAAGGAAAGGAAAACGCATTTTCTTTGAGAAGTTCTGCAGCGAGGAGGCATTCACGCACATGTTGGAGGCGCCTGTTCTCATGATTGTTCTAGAATTGCCAGGCATGTTGTGGAACACAACACGCGCCAACGTGTCGCCGCATATTATGATGTAACTATTCGCCTGGATCCTTCTAAAACGTTCCTGTCGTCTCGGGAGTCTGTGACATTCGCTGGTAGGCCCCGCCCCCAGATCTCCGTATATATACGACTGACAAAGTAGGAGAGATCAGCAGAGATCATCAGTGAGAGATCATCAGAGAGAGATAAGAGAAGAAGGAACAGATGAAGGATAAGAGAGGAAGAAGGCACATAAGAGTTTGATCTGATTCGAGTCAAGTCGTCCAGTTAGAGAGAGAACGACAGAGGTATTCGACGTTGAGCAAGCCTTCAGAGAAGAAACGTCCTACAAGTTGGTTTTGAGGAGTATCCTGCCCTTCGAGTATCAGGAATAGACATTGTTTTCTGCACTGCGGAGTCAAGAAGACGTCTATAGTTCTACAAGCTCTCCTTTGTGAAGCTATCGCTTCGAGCATTGATTTTCGACAGCTGCAAAACTGACTAGCAAGTATTTCATTACCTCTGTTTCCCCAGTTCATGCATTGTATGATTTTTCTTTTGTTATGTAAATAGGAGAAACCATTCTGCATTTATCTTTGTTAGTAAGCTTGTATATAAACCTTTGTTCTGTTTGTGTTTCTTTCTATATTCATACCCCCAGTTTCAACTGTTGTTGTTGAATCCTTTTTGTTTATTATAATATCAAACCTGTATCGGACCTCGCGGTCTGTAATAGGGGGGGGAAAGGATATGTAAAGCAAGATTGGTAGCTAGAGGGTTTGAAGAAGAGATGGCAGAGTGGGAAAAGGACGCTCCCACATCCAATGCTGAAATTTTAAAATTCTGTCTAACCATTGTAAGGTGAAAAATTGGAATTATTATGCACTGGATGTCAAAACTGCATATTTACATGGTGATGAGATACAACGAGAAGTGTATTTAAAGCCACCTAGGGAAGATGGTTGGAAGGGATTATGTTAGTTGAAGAAAACCGTATATGGGCTCAAAAGCATGGTATTGTAAAGTGGTGAAAGTAGTGAAGGAGCTTCAAGGTGAGAGAAGTAGACTAGAACCTAATAATATTCTTTTGGAAAAAGGACAATAAATTGCATGGCATTTTGTGTACACACGTGGATGATTTTTGCTACGGAGGAACTGAAGGATTCTTAAAGGAAACGATTGGGAAATTGAAAGGGAAATTGCAAGTAGGAGAACAAGAGAGTAAAAGGTTCAAGTATATAGGAGTAGTAACAGAGCAGAAAGAGAATAGATTTTCCCTTAATCAGTGGCCGTATATAAATTCTATTAGAGAACCAGAGGCTAGAAGATATACGGGGAATAGATTGCTAGAACAAAAGGAATTAACTGAGTATAGGTCAGTGGTAGGGCAGCTGAATTGGGTATCACTACATACCATGCCACAAATATCATATGATGTTAGCGAATTAAGTAAAGCATTTAATGAAGGAACAACTCAGGATATGAAGAAGCTTGTTAAAATTGTGAGAAAAACTAGGAGCATGATGGGTGAAGTTACAATAAGTGAGATGGAAGAAGAAAGGATTTATTGGGAAGCCTATGCAGATGCTACATTTGGAAACATAGAAGGCCACACTCAACTGGGTTATATTATTTCATTGACAGATGGGAAGAGGAGAAGTCCCATATGGTGGGAGTCTAGGAAATCCAGGAGAGTGGCAAAATCCACCATTGAGGTTGAAGCCCTGAGTGTTGGGGAAGCTATAGAAGGATTGATACATTTCAAGCATTTGTGGAAAAAGGTAGTAGGAGGGAGAAATTTAGAAGCTTTGGTTAACACTGATAGTAAAACACTAATGACCGCCATCAAATCGAGCACTGGTGTAAGTAGTGAGAGATTAAAAATAGATATTGCAGCAATAAGGGAAATCACAGAATAGGGGGAAATAAAGGAGGTGAGATGGATACAAGGAAAGGAGCAAGTGGCTAATGTATTAACTAAAGCAGGAGTTTCAGGGGAATGTAGTATTAGAAATTATGTAGAGGGTAAAGAGTTGGAGGATGAAGGAAATTAAGAGGGGACTAGGTTAGGAAATAGTCGGAGGGGAGGGAGAAAGAGATAAGTGTGATTATATATTGTATAATTGTTATTGGTATTTTATGCATTGTTGAATATGGTGGGTGTCCTATATATGGACAGCATATGATTCTAGAAGGTGTCTGTTGATGTATTGAAGTTGTGTTGTGACGTCATAGGCTGTGACATCATAGACAAGATGGCGGCAGCGGCGGTGGGATGTTAACAATAACACGGGGCAGAAGGAGACACATGCGTGTGATGTTTCGTTGGTAGGGGAGAGCTCTCTGTCTGGTAGGAGTTGTTGGTTCGTAAGTCTTGTTGTGCTGTTGATCTAAAGTGATTTCTGGAGTATACTGGAGTTGGAGAATGCGTACAGGTGGGAAGATTATTCATTTGTGTAAAGAAAGTTAGGCTAGGCTAAAATTCAAAATAGGTATCAGACCCCTTGCAGATAGCTAGAACCATGAATAGTTGAAGCCCCTATAAAAATGCTTAAAACTTCCTATTTTGTTAATTAAAACTCAAGAAAACCCATTAAAAATGTTTATACCTGGTTTTTAAACAAATATTTTATCATAAAAAGTGCATTTATGATGAAATTAATAAAAAAACTAGGAATCTGTGGATATTTCTCATGGGAAAATATTGCGAATAGGCAAATTTTCTGTGAATAATGGGGATATATGTTCTAGAGAGAAATAGGCGAATACAAGAGTTAATTAATTTCAGACTTTCCTTTTTGCTGGAGAGGAGTCCTCACTGAAGATAGCATAAGGATTTGGGAAACACTGGATCTGCCTTTTTGTTCCTATCTAGTAAGCAAAAACAAGCTCTGTCAACTGAGGAATTAATGGTTTGGTTTCTGAGATGGTTTTGAATTTGAAGCGGATTCATTTGAAGAGTCTTGAGACGATTCATCTATTCTTGGTATCACTGGTGTTTGATAGAGTGGACCTTTGATTATTAGGCTTCACAGAAGCATGCATATATATTTACAAGATGCAAACTGAATTACTACTGCATTTGCAGACAATTCAGATACTAAAGGTACTGGAGTAGCAGATGAGGAGATTCAACTGATTTTATATGGGAGAAGCAGCAAGAATTACTGATGTTGCAGAGGTCTTAATCATTCAAGTTTCTGCTACAGTAATAAAATTTTATAAATTATGATAACCAAGGGAAACTGCAGATTACTAATTCCCATTTGCATGAGAATTTTTGCATAAGAGGATTCGGAAAATTTGTTAGCACCTTTAAGCTTAGCACTTGCTCTCCCGTAACCAATACATTCATTGTATGCCATTTCAAGCATGTATCTCTCAAATCAGAATGAGGGACAGAGTTGAGACTCAGGTGTGTGGTTCCTTTCACACTGGAAGAGCATCTATTCGTACAACTGACAGAATGCCATGAATCCTATCCCCAAAATCCAGCCAACCCCTGGAATCTACAGGCCAGTTCTAAAAGATATTCCGGTACCTAAGAGATCAATATAACTACAGACTGATCTCTTTCAGATCCAAATACTATTGGCTGGTTGACAATATGATTTGAAGGTGAATTCCAACATCAGTAATGGTAGCTATCTAATTTTTGTCATGAAGACATTGAAGAGAAGTTAAAATGGCTTGACAAAAATGTTAGAAAAAGCTAATCAAATGTGAAAGACATTAAGACATTAAAAGTAATCATAAAAGAGAGAGAGAGTGCTGACTAACATTTGGATTTACATTGGGAGGGGAAAAATGTTCCACAGTGAGATTGATTTAAGAGCCCTTCCGCCAATAAGCGTGCTATTCTTGAACGATAATAAAAGTTCTGAAACCTTCATTTCTACGTTCCCAAGCTTTCGTACTTTCGACCAATTTTCTTTCTTTTCCTCACAAGCAAATACTTTACAGAAAAGTATATGTTAGATTACAAGCTGTTGGACCACCATACAGCAGCTTCATTGGTTAGTTAACCACCACTTATTTAATTTCAGAAATCAGCCTTCCCACTGATATTTGTAAAGACAGACAATGGTTTGTGTTTCTCATCAAGAAAAATTCAAACAGGCAGTTCCTGGTTATTGGCAGACTTGGTTAATGGCAATCCAGTTTTATGGCTCTAGATAACAGGCCAAGTTTCAGTTACTGGGGCCATAAGGTGCCGATAATAGAGTTAAGGCTCCATTAACCAGTTATCAGTAAATAGCCAAGTTGCGGTTAATGGCAGTTTTTGCTTATCAGCTCCCCACCGGGAACGGAACCGCGCTGATAACTGGGGACTGCTTGTACAGGCAGCCCCCGGGTTACGAAGGGTTCGGCTTATGACGTTCCGGGGTTAAGGCGCTTCTCAATTATATTCATCAGACATTATTTCCAGGGTTACGACGCCTACAACAGTCATCTGGCAGAAGAAATATGACACCAAAAATGCAAAATAATCAATATTTGAAGGTTTTTTTGATGAAAAATGCAATAACAATGCAATTTGCATAGTTTTCAATGCACCCAAAGCATCAAAAGTAAGGTTTTCTTAGGATTTTTGACGATGTTCCGGCTTACAACGCGTCTCAAGAATGGAACCCGTCGTAACCCGGGGACTGCCTGTATATGTAAATAAATTTGCAAACCAGACGAAACTAAGCAGAAACTATTGCTCACAATTTTTACTTAAGGAGAGATGTTGAGCACAGCACTATATTTAAAAGATGATTTTTCTTGGTTTATTTTACTATACTCTGTTTTTTTAATCTGTCCATCCGCCTGTGGTGTTTTCATATGGTAACACTGCGTCCTGGGCTTTAGATAGTTCTGCTATGTGTAAGTTTTAGGTAAATAAAAGGATATCTGGGTGTACATTTGCAACTTAAAAGTGTTTTAAGATTTACTGTATGCGAATTACACTGTTAATATTCGAAATAGGATATTGTTATTAATGTTAAGTGTAAGTTGAATGTAACTATCTAAAGCCCGGGACGCAGTGTTACCATATGCAAACACCACAGGCGGATGGACATATGGAAAAAACAGAGTATAATTTTACCATCAACATCACTGGTAAAAGAAAATAAGACAATACTCACCTGAAGTGCTGTCAAAATATTGGGGAGAGCCTGGCCATATGTATCATGGCAATGGACAGCCAGGACGTCCGCAGGAAGAATGGTCAACACTTCTTCCAGCATCTTCCGCATGCAACCTGGGGTTCCTACACCAATTGTATCACCCAGTGAGATTTCATAACAACCCATTTCATACATTTCCAGTGCAACCTGCAAGCAGAATATTTGATGCTAATGAAACAGAAATTTAGCCAAAATATTTCTTAATAAATTGAATACATTAGATACAGGATAAAATAATCAACTGTTTTAAATGACTGCATAATGAATACACTTACTGGAGAAATTATAATAATAAGACACTGCCTTATTACTATCATGATGTTTATAAATCTCAACTCTACTTGGGTTGACCCAAATAGCTTGTTTTGATTTATGTCTTCACAGAAACATATGTCTGCAGGCAGTCCTGTTACGCATCCTTCTTCTGCTGAGTTAACCGTCTACCCTAATGATCTCTCTTAGATTCTGTCTGAATTTCCTACATCCTGTATTACTGACTTTAAAGTAGACGAAAAATGTCACACTGCAGACATACACATCATCATTTTAAAACGAAATATCCTTGAGATTCATTTCAAGGATGCTGCTTTCACAAGAACAGCTGAAGCAAGAATGGGCGACTTAATCGTTCAAACAAGAAATGACATAACACAGTTAATACATTTTGTATTTTCTAGAATTAAATAGCTTTCTTACATCCTGGGTGACTAGGGTAGTCTCATTCCAACAGCAGATGAATGAAAGAACACGCAGCCATGCTCTTCTATTTAGCAACAGAAGGAAGACGATGCTGTTGCCTCATTGATAATGGCAGCCTCTCAAGAGTCTTCTACTCACATTATGCACTGCTAGGTATTAAACTTACAGAGCCATCCACACACGCACGAAAATTAATTATACCACTGTACTTGGAAGACGTAAAGTTCACGGTAGTCTCTAAGTCAACCCTGTTCAGGTTTCCTCCGTATGCTTCACAATCTTTTCTATCTAACATTCTTCTTTTCATCTAACATTCTCCCTGGCAAAGTATACTACTAGAAACTGTTAGATATCTATTGTATTAAAATCCACCTCACCTGCGCCACAACCTTGGGATTAACCGGACCCTCGTAAGGACAGCCGCAAACACAAGACACGTAGCCTCTCACTTTCACTCCTGCTTTCTTAGCTGCCTCTGTCACCACTTTGAAACGTTCTAGCGACTCTGCTATGGAACAGTTTATGTTCTTTTGACTAAATGATTCTGAAGCTGCACCAAAGATAGCAACCTCATCACACTGGACGGCAACCTGGAAGGAAGAAAGAAATTACATACACTTGGAACCAAATATGTTCATACTTATAGGAGACGAATCTTTGGCAAAAATCTGAATCTGGAATTACTGATCATTGGTGAAAAAAATATAACTGAAACTTAACCTGATAATATCTCAATTGTTATTACATCAGTTCCTGTTTTCCTTTCCGCTACTGCTTGCAAAGAATCTGCTTTAAGTTTTGCAGTACTGGATTTTCCTGTCATGGTCACTCAAGTAATACTATCAACCAAGTCTAGCGCAGAGGTGAAACAAGACAGAATTAATGCTTCTTAAAGCCTGGGACCATATGGATGATTTATCAAATTCATTCACGAGTCATGATAAGCACTCCAAAGAGACAAGCCACTCTTAACACAAAAAGAAATACATGAGATTCTTGATGATGATAATTCGAGTGACTGTGATGATTTCAGTTACACTACATAACAAAACTCACTATTAAAGCAACAGCAATGGTGACAACACCATCACCTTGCTAGGTGAACGGTCTGTCACTGTTGCAGAAGAAATCTCGTTTTTACTGATGTTACTGGCGAGAAATTTATAGTTCAGAACAAAGAAGATAATACAGAATATCTTGAGTAGTCTTTTGTGAATGAATGTAAAAAAAATTGCCAAGCAATATTTGGAGGAAAACAAAGATGCTCTACCTCAAAAAAATTGTGTGGGACTCATGAATGAAATGTGTCTATTAGCTTACTTTATTGCTTATAGTACTAGTGGGGGGTGCAAAGTATAAAAAATAGTATGATGATTCTCCCTTGTCATCTACAATTGTTTCCAGATGAATGGATCCTCTTTTTTTACTAAAAGACTACTTTTGTATTGACAGCTTTCTACGCCCTCAATATTTTGTCTTTTAACATTTTTCTAAGTTTTAACGACATAAGATGAACTTACCGCAGCCTGGAAGCCTTTTAAATTGGGTGTTAATACGGGGTAAGACACGCCTTTCACACGCTGGATTCCTTTCATTACCTCTGTGTGGTCGGCCATTTGTGGCACCCACTTTGGGGATACAAAACTGAAACAAGAGATGATCATAAGCTCAAGTAATCATAAGTATATATAAATCTTAAATTTTCCAGCAATATGTAGGACTGATGTTCTGCTACACAAAAGGCAGAATGATATTTCAAGAACTAAAACTCTTCCCAAACTTGAAAATTGAGAATAATCAAAGAGTTCACCTTTCATAAAAAAAAACCGCTGCCTTCCACATGTCCAAAAATACAATTAAAAAAAAAACTTTAACCCTAGGGGAAAAGAGATTCTGCCCCCCCAACCCCTGAGTGAACGCCATATTCTTTGGAAGCTTGAATTTCAAGTCAATGGCCCCTTTGGTGGGCTTGTCCCTTATGAATTGGTTTTGTATCATCTTCAGAAAACTGTGTTCATACAGCAGGCAAAGTAGTACATATTACCTTACACAAAATAATCTCGCACTGATAGGAGGACTGAAGTAGAGGGAAGCTCTCACATTACACCGATTTCATCAAGCACAAAAAGGGACTTCATCTGAATCTAAGAATCTTGCTGAAACCCTTAATCTTCAGATCTCCTAAAGAAAACCTGTTTGGAACTCTTAAGGCAAGGCAAGGTTGCTTTATATAACTTTGACACTTAACACTCACAAGTATGACGTCCCCCTCCCTGGTACCTGTCACCCTAAGCAACTTCTTATGATATCATCTCTTAGCTCGTGGAAATAAATAAGATTCTAATGATGGTAACTCGGATACATAGAGTTAAAAAATTCCTGGGTTTTCAAGATGAAGTATTTTTTCCTGAGCTTTGTATATTCCATCCTTTTTGCATTCCAAATACCTGTCATATTTTTCAGATAAGCAAAAAATTAGGCATTTTGTACCTGCTCATATGGGTGGTACAAATCTTGACTACAACATTTACACAACAACAACCATCATTACACTGCTCTTCAACCTTGCTAAAGAAATAATTTTCTAGTCATAGTCCAGTTGCAATACTGCTACTTGCATCCATACATACTAACTCTCTTGAAATCCTCAGCTGAAAACCCTATAGAAAGAATCAACAGACTACAAACCCAAGAAGGCTTCAAAGGGAAATCCGCCTAATGGAAAAGGTGATAAATATGAGAGAATGGAAAATAAAACCAATAAACCTGAAATTCAAGAGATGTCAGCAGACAGCAGGAATGAATTAGCTCCTGCTTAATTATTAGGAGATCAGAAGATTCCACATTGTAGCCAAGATAAAATGTCCGGCAAATTGGTAGTACTAAACCTAGTGGTAGAGAACAACAAGATATCCGCAACAGCAGCCTGCCAACAAAAACTAGGTTAGTGTTCCTTTTTAGATCTTGACTAGTTACATACAAGACTATTTTAATTAATACAAGTCCACACTTCTCCATTTTGATTTTTTTGTGCTGTTTTTGACTCGATCAGCCATAGAGCTCTCATGGAGACTACATACTTGATCTCACCCACAGTTTTTAAAGGTTATTGCTGATGGTATCCTCACAGTATCTAGACATTGCATTGTGTTCTAGAACAGTTTCTGTTTTCAGTCTTCACTGATGATGACCTGACATTTGACCTATTACAAAAGATGACACAGTACTATGTAGATTATGTAACTCTCATACCAATTACTTGCTCCCCGAATTCCAAACTAAAGTTATTGCTAGCCCTGGTACAGATCTGGGACAGACATATACAATGCCCTGAACATCTGACTTTGCAGACCATAAGAATTAGCGTATATGTCTGAAGTACTGTAGGTTTAAAATGAACGGCTGACTAAGACTGGTAGCAACCAACAGATGCTATCAAAGGAAAAAGTAAATTTGCAACACTTTTTCTAAAGTCTCTCAAATAATATTCATGCAGAGCATACATACCTATAAATAAGCTTACTACAACCATAAAATCTATGCAAGTTGTACATCTTCATTACAAAGACAAAGCTCTTTTTTTTAATTTAAAGCCCCAATGGATTTCAAAGTTCAAATGACTGGACATTAGAACTAGCAAACACCTTGCAGTCAAGATGACCAATATGACTAGGGTTGAGCAGGTACTAGGAACCTTTTATTTGTGGCTGTCCCATTCTCACATAGCAAAGGGATGTTTCCCCCTCTATCTTGGTAAATCGTTGCATTCCCATGGGTGAGACTGTTTGGTGACTTCCAAAATCTGATATAATTATTAACATGAGCCCATGAGACTTGCCAAACAATTTTTTTTTTTTATGATAGAGAATGTGTCCCTCAGTGGCAGAGGGGCAATATTTACTAATGGCATTTAAAACTTTTGCAAAGCTTTCTGCCCTTTCACTGCACAAATTTGCTTATTCCCAGCAAATATCAACACCCCTTCGATACAAGTTTAACCATTTGAGATTCTCTGGGGCATCCAAAAGCTCACGCGGAGGATCACATACTGACTGCTCATGGTCAAAAGGAATTTCTTTTATTTTATTCCTTGATGTCAATTGTTTTTTCATGGTACAATGCTGGCTATGGTGTTATTTTGAACCGAAGTAAAACATGAAAACTGATGTGCTACAATTATCAAAAGATTTTCTAAGGACGATGATATTTGAAGTCAGTGTCGATAATGTGTATAATAGCGATGATGTCATCAGACTTCAATGGGCAATAAAAATAGTAATCGTCAGATTTCAACGGGCAATGAAAATAGTCGTCAGATTTCAATGGGCAATGAAAATTGTCATCATCAGATTTCAACGGGCAATGAAAATTGTCAAACAGTAATCTCACTAACACTGCTACTGGTTGCTTTATTTTAAAACTTCCTACGGATTCCAGAGCACTTACCTTGTTGCTTCTACGGCCTTATGCCCTGCATGAGACAATCTATTGATGAATTCTATCTTCACATCTGTAGGAACTAAGGCCTTCTCATTCTGAAGGCCATCTCTAGGCCCAACCTCCACGATCTTCACCTGCCTCGGGTATTCATGACGCAATGCTGAACTGCGAATCTGCAAAATTGAATTGTCACTGGGTTTGTAATAAAACTAACAGTCATTTAACATGACTGAAGATATTTTGGGAACCTATCAATAAATATAGTATCACAAACTTCTAAAAATGAATCCTTGCAAATCTTCTTGTTCCATTCTCTCACAAATGTCAATGAAAATGTTTCTGCCTGAGCTTTTCCCTGTATGTGGTCAGATGTGAAATGGGTTCTCCATCAAAAACCCCATTTAGGATACAGGAGATGTTCCAGCAAGGAAAATGACTTTGCAAAAGGCTGAAAGAGTGAAAAAATGACAAATTTTCTAAGACAATTTTTATTTTTCATAGCTACAAACCTGAGGTCTTAACAATAGGATAATTTCTAACGCCTAGCTGCGTCCAACCACAACTTTCCTCCAGGCGGTTTTAAGAAAGACTGACGCTGTGGCGTGTTCCCTGACAAACTCTTCACCCGGCATACGCACGCGTTGCCAGATCTCACAAGATTCCTGGCTTTTGTCAGCGATTTAACCGGACCCAGGTAGGTGCTAGAAATTATCCTATTGTTAAGACCGGAGGTTTGTTCGCGCATGAACAATAGATTATTACTGGTTAATATAAGAATCTCACTAGTAAAGTGAACAATAATTATCTGTCACACATTTACGAAGCCTGTACACCACCTTTCAACCAGAAATTTATGTCAGTGTACACTAGAAAGATTGCAAATGAGGATGTTGCTAGATGTGTAGCCCAAAGGAATGAAAACAAACTAATATCTGAATGCAATGGAATGGGAAGAGGATGCAAAATGTACAGTATGTATTGTGCCTCTTCAAGAACCTTGTCCATCAAAAACTCCAACAGCAGCACAGTCCACAGTCATCTAATTCTGACCCTTGAACACATGCAAGCTAAAAACTATACCAATGTCTTGGAAACAAAGCACACATCCTTCAGGTTCTTCACCCTGAAGAAATCAAGGTGAAAGGAAGTCGGAATAACATCTTCTTTCCAGTGTAGGATCAATCTCTCAACCACAGGCAACATTAACAGGAAGACACCATACCTGGTAATACGTCTGATCTTTTCACCTTTGGGAGTGCGTAGTACTATATATGTAAAATACAAATGTTTGCAAAAACTAAGAATGCTTATTCTGCTTCAATACTTTCTCCAAAGCCCCTAGCTATACAATGTTACTTCAGAACAGTTAGTACAGATTGAGCAGTCATCTTTGTCAAAGCACTCACCCAAATAGGAGCAAAACTGGACCCATTTCGATCAAAGACCTGAAAATGGCAAAAAAAAAAGCAACACTGCAACAGAAGTGTGTGCACCAGGAAAAAGTAGCCAGTGAGCTAACACTCCTATAAAAGGCCAATCATACCATGTGAGGAGTTTTAAAGCTTCAGCATGATTTCTGTAGACTTGGCAACACCACCAATTACTACTTAACCGGAGCAACTGATGTTTTAGCGAGGAAACTCTCTAGCCTTTCTAGGCAAACTTGAAGTCTAGAAATAGATTAGTTTTAAATGTTTCTGAGTTTGCCTCCATGGCAACAAATAGTACAATATTTTTGCTAGCACTTGCTCAAGGCAGTGATAAGGACAAAGAATAAAGATCATAGAATAGAGAATAAAATATAAAATTTAGGCCAGAGGTCAAGAACTGGGACCTATGAGGTTAGTCAGTGCTGAAAAGGAAGTTGACAGTAAGAAAGTTTGGAAGGTGTATCTGGAAGACAGAAAACCTTGCAGTTGCTGTATTAAAAAACTGTTAAAGAGGGTGGAAAGTCTGACGAAAGAAAGGGAATATGAACACAGTAAAATGAATAAAAGTAGCCGCACGAGATGCTCATAGGCACGAAGACATGTATCCAAATGCCACTTATAAACCTGTCTGAAGGAAATGTATCGAGAGGAAGCACGTTGCCACCTCCGCAGGAGATAAATTTGCAGTGTATTTTATTCATGAAGGTAGAGTTGAACTGCAGGATAAACTGAAATGATGTGAAGAGTATAAACTTAGAAATTCAATAAAAAGTATAGATAAGTTAGCTATAATTTCAGGTAGTTCCTTCCAACAATTTCCTTTACTATTTTGTCATAATCATTTGAACTAATGTCTCCATTTTGATGGGTGGCCAGGCAAACCCACGTTGTCCATATGAACAGATAATAGTAAACACGTGTATCTTGAACTGCACGGATACCGCACGGTTGCAAGGGGAAACTCACACCGTGCAGATGCCACGGCAGTTAACAAATCTGCATGGTTGTGTGTGTACACCCCCGTGTTCTCTCACTGATTTTGCATCTGCATGGACAGAACCGTGCGGATGCAACCGCCATGTGTGAAAAAGATCTTAATTTAGAATCTAAAGTACCATCACTTGACAAGCCAATAATCTATTTTTTAGAGCACTGTATCATTTATTTTCTTCAGTGAGTCTGGGCTAGATACTGGGCCTTTATATCATTCATTTAGATGACTAGGAACTAAATCATTCTTATTTTACCCCAATATCAAAACAGTTTGAGGTATGATTTCAATTCTTCCCTAACTACAGATTTTTTTTTTTTTTTTAACTGATACTCATCCTTTACTCGTCATCAAATTTCAGGTCTTACTCTCGTTTTACATGTTCACGAGATACATAGAACAAGTGTTTAACTCTTTACCCTTTCTGACCTGGTACGAGGAAGACATGGCAACCTGCTTACCACATCTACATGATCTATCAACTTAGGTCTAGGTTTCATGAATCAAATTTGGGAAAAGTGGCAATGTCCAAAGCGCACGACACATTCGTAGTCATTTTGGTTTTACTATACAGTAGTAATGTTTCTTTGGCATCACGTACAGCACACTACACATTCGTAGTCATTTTAGTTTGGCTACGGTAATGTTTCTCCATCATAAAACTAGATATAATGAAGAGTAGAAGGTGTATCAGAATAATTTGAGGTACAAGTTGATGTCCATTAAGAAACAGCACTCACCCATTTGTTGTTTACCATAATAATGGAAAAAGCTAGACAGGATTGCAGCAGAGGAGGATCACAGGAGCTGTTTCTTGTGGACAGCTTAATATCGCAGCAGAATTTGAGGAGGAGGAAATATTGAAAATTTGGAAGAATGGACAGGACTGGAAATCACTGTGAGGGAATTAAAGCTTAAGGAGACCAGAAAATAAGCAAGGGGAAAATTACCATCCAGAATGTGGCTGTGTTGCTGTGGGGAAGGTGCTGTCACAAGAGGTCCTCATGCTTACAAAAGATACACAGAGTACAAGTGCTTTATGCCCCAAAAAGGCATTAACTATAAAAATGAAGATAATATACCTCTCCATCAGAACATTTTGTAAAATATACCTAAATTACTTACCTCTTCGTACTGGGAAGGTCCAAATGATAGCTTGGAACAAAATAATTAAAACTGTTAACAATATAAGCAACATATCGTTTGCTAACATTCTAACTTCAAGAATATCCATATTTTTTTATTTAAATACTATATGCAGTCCAGTGGAGTATAATTGCATTCAATCTTATCATAAAATTCTTACTAGATTTTTTTACTAGGTTAAATTTAAAAAAATATATACAAATGTTTATCTTAAAGCTTAATCTCAGGAGTGGTACTTATTTTGTAATATGGTACTTGTATTATTGTAGTCCCATCTGAGCCTGGGGCACACCCGCTAGCTTTACTCAGGTGTAAAGATAGGAAATGGATGGCTGATGCTGCAAGAAAGACCCCTCTTGCACATCCGCCTCACCCAGGACCGAAAGGGTACAATTTTAATTCACAAATTCAAACTGAGAGGTTATTTCTTGGCCTGTGAGCTAATGAGAGACGCTGGTAATCTTACACATGCAATCAACAGATCATTTCAGAAGAATGGGCTACTGTTCCTTGTTGAAAAAGACAGTACGTATTTAGTCCCCAAAAACAACATTCTTGTTGTTATCATAAGTTCTGTAATAAATGGAACAGAAGCAAGATAACTCAAAATGTCATGGTTTTGGGAAGATTGTTGAACTTGATGTTTTCACTCTATGTCTCATAACTGACTGATATCATCTTGCACTATTATGTTCACTTAATAA
The DNA here is from genome assembly GCF_015104395.2 of Macrobrachium nipponense. NCBI lineage: Eukaryota > Metazoa > Arthropoda > Malacostraca > Decapoda > Palaemonidae > Macrobrachium > Macrobrachium nipponense. The sequence goes on from NC_087222.1 coordinate 30,601,409, forward strand.
GATCCATAAAAAAAAAGACTCAAGACAAAGGTCTTGGAAATCAAGAACTTCATAATTATCAAAGGATGAAAAAAAATTCCTCAACTTTTCTAACATCCTGATGAGAGTTGTGGAACTTTGGATTTTAATCAATCAGACCTATACAGGCAGTCTCCAGTTATTGATGGGGGTTCAGTTGCAAAGGCTTGATGATGAGCGGAGATTGCTGATAACCAAAAATCGGCACGTTATAGGGCCCAAAATCATCAATTTTTGGATCGCCAATAACTGAGTTCTCCGATAACTGGGAACTGCCTATATACTGATGCTTCTACTTTTTCTCGATAGCCAAACATTGTCAATCGTTACGGTTAGTTAGCATTAATTTTGACTTAATCCCATTAATCTATGATGGCCTTCCATTTACACGATGCATTCCTTAATGAACATAATAAATAGACTCTTGTAGATCACAAACAAAACTAATAGAAATTCACATATTCTACTAAGATTTCATCATTACTGACATAAAAGTTCTTTTTGTGGCTGGATATAATATAAGTTCTCTCTTTTAAAATTTATGAATAAAAATGTAACACTAGACTATCCTTTATTTATTTATATAAAGTCTGTCTTTGAGTTTCTTGTAATAGCAATATTCTTTAAGAGGATGTTAAGAAAAGTAGGACTTTACAAAAATATGCACTCTGGACTTTTGTCAACACAGTGAGGGTGTTTACCACAACAAAAGGAAAGCATAACAATAAGTGACTGGTAAAACTGAATCAATAGATGGCAACAATACAAGCTTCTGGACGTTACTAAATGATAAGTCCAGTGAACACCTTGTATGAGCGCACTCCGGATTCGCGGCTTTCTCTCTGGAACATATACCGCCACTATTCGCAAAAAATTTGCCTATTCGTGACATTTTTCTATGAGAATATCCACAATTTCCTGTTTTATAAAATCAGTTTTATCATAAAATGCACTTTTTGTATCAAAATTATTGAAAAACCAGGTATAAATGTTTATAGTGGGTTTTTCTTGAGTTTTACCAGACAAAATAGGCCACTTTAAGCATTTTAATAAGAGTTTCAACTTTTTGCGGATTGTAGCTTTTTGTAGGGGGGGGGGGGGGGGTTGTCTGGTGCGCACCCCCTCTGTATGTATATCGTATAGGCACACGGCACCAACCACCAAAATTAGGCTAGGTGTTGAAAGCTGCAGGAAATCCAGTTATCGCCTCTGACAATTATCTTACAGGATGCATTAAATCCGGTGTCTCTCCCTGCCGTAAAAGTTTCGGTCGTAAATCTCCCTGCCATAAAGGTTTAATTCCTGAATCCCCCAGCCTCAAAGGTTTAATCACTGAATGTCTCTAGTGTAAAAGTTTAATTCGTAAATCTTCCTGACATAATGGTTCAATTCCTGAATCTCCCTGCTGTAAAGGTTTAATTCCAGAGAATCTTCCTGCCAGAAAGGTTTAATTCCTGGGAATCTCCCTGCTGTAAAGGTTTAATTCCTGAGTGTCCCTGCCATAAAGGTTTAATTCCTGAGTGTCCCTGCCATAAAGGTTTAGCTAATTCCTGAATCTCCCTGACATAAAGTTTATAATTCTTAAATTCCTGGTAGTCAAGGTTTAATTCCTGAGAATCTCCCAGCCATAAGGTTTACTTCCTTAATTCTCAGTTGTCAAGGTTTAATTCCTGAGAATCTTCCTGCCATCAAGGTTTAATTCCTGAGAATCTTCCTGCCATCAAGGTTTAATTCGTAAATTCCCAGTTGTCAAGGTTTAATTCCTAAATCTCCCAGCCATAAAAATTCAACTTCTAAATTCCCAGTTGTCAAGGTTTAATTCCTAAATTCCCAGTCATAAAGATTCAACTCCTAAATTCCCAGTTGTCAAGGTTTAATTCCTAAATTCCCAGTTGTCAAGGTTTAATTCCTAAATTCACAGTTGTCAAGGTTTAATTCCTAAATTCCCAGTTGTCAAGGTTTAGGTAGGTAACTCATGATAATCCCCCAACCGTTAAGGGTGAAATTCCCACTAATAAAATAATGGGGCAGATCTACCTACTACAGGAGTCTTTTGGTCCCACCACACGAAACTTTGGAGGTCCCTTCCCCCTCCATCCGAACACCCCGCCCCCCAAAACGGGCCACATTCCGAAAGATCTTGTCAAAAGGGTTACTTATTTATACTCACCGCGGAGACGCCGTACCTCCTGCAGAAGGTCTTCAACGCCCCTATGACGTTGGCACGGCAGGTCAACGTACCCATGGGTATCCCCGTGGACGTACCACGATGCCCCGACACCAAGAAAATGGAGCGACTTGGTCCCTCGATGTCGAGACGGTCTGAAGAGCAGCCTCTTTCTTCGGCCTTGTTGTTGTTGTTGTCATTAGGGCCGCTTCTTCTTCTTCCCTTTTCCCCTTCGTCTCCCTGGTCCCCTGGAGGGACGCTACCCCCGAAGAACAACGCTAAAATCCACACGAATATGGACCCGAGGCCCCTCAGAGCGGACATCCTAGCGAGGGGGAGACTTTCCTTCATTTTCCCCCAGGGAAAGAAGGGGCGCCATTGGCGATCACGAAGCATGGCGCGGTCGCAAGGGAAAGCGAGCCAGTCTAAGGATGGTGGCGCTATAGTAGTAGTTGTAGTAGTTGCATGCGGAAAGGGAGGGCCCTTACAACGGCTCTTCTCAATGTTGCGTAACCGTCCGTCGCCAACGGCGTCCGGCACTGGAGTGGCGTGATGTTGGTGGTACGATCTCCCTAAACGAAGGACAACCACTCCTACAAATAGATTCGGTCAAAAGGAGCCACACGAGGGTCCGTCTAGCCCGCCCCAACCGCACGACGAATTTTGGGTAGATGAGTTTTTCGCGGGGCGGCGGTTAGCTAGCTACCGAGAGACAGAGAGAGAGAGAGAGAGGCAGACAGCAATGGCCCCAGGGCAACTTGCTTTTCGTAGAGCAGTCTTTCCTGCCACGTTCTACAAGGAAAGTTCGACAGTCCAGGGAAGTAGGAAGCTAAATTTCACTCGTGAAAGCGAGTATCGAAATCCAGGTGGCATTTGACATTTTGTTTACAGGCCTAATATCTCTCGATTAGATGAACCATGGTTGATAATTATGCTTATCACGCCGTTGCTACTACAAACACTAAACCTGAAGGTTAATTCTCTGCCTTGGAGGTTAATCATTCTGAATTGCAACAGGGAGACATATTGCAATTTTCTTGACAAATCGATACGTAATGATAAAATATATATGTTCACGATTCTCATGAATAGTCAATTGGCTACGTGAGTCTACCAACAAGTGAAAATGTGGGAACTGCAAGATATTTTGATAACATTCGTATAATTCAGTAAAAAGTTCTTTTCATGATTTATATTTATATAATCATCTCTTTGTTTTACTTTGATGTTTGTGAACCACCCACAGACAACGATCTTTAGAAATTATTTTCACAGAGGAAGCATTGTTAAAAACATAACAAAAGAAAGAATATGTCGATAAATGACTAATGATTTTTTATTCAGTCGCAACACGGCCTTGATGTTTTATGCAGCTCTACTTACCAACTGATATCAATGAAAAAAAAGTTTAATGGATAGATTATAAAGAGTAAATAATACAAAGACATTTTTGAAACTCATCGACTCAGACTAAGAACAAAAGACACTAATACCTGAATCTATGCTAATTCAGCGCTACAATGCAAACTATTATTTCTACTTTGTCAAAGTATCAATCAAGAATAGGTCAGTGAAGGTATTTAGTATTCTTTTTCTTCCTAAATTGTACTTTTTAACCTGTCAAGCTTCATATCCAAGTATCTTTTTACACATATCCTTTTGGTCAGTGTCCCCACCGGGCTACTATAGTGCGACAGATCTAAACTGAGAGATTGTTTTCGTTTTTGGGTAAGAACCTGCTGCCACATCTACCAGTATCCAGTTTTTAATACCTTACTTTATAACACATGAATCAATAAATCGGGAGTTTAAAGATTTTAGCATGTTTTTCTGAACTTAAGTGTTCACATACTGTGATTATAATTTTATTTGTAAATAAAATGAGAAATCGCATTTATAAACGTGACAACTGTTTCGAAAGACGTTGCCACTTTTCCTGTTATCTTTGACAGGCGATATGCAGATGGGCCAAGCCTATTAAACCATGAAGTTTAAAGGAATTATCTCTTAAGCTACCGTTTGGATAAGCCCCACTGCCCGGTCTAGCTGAGAACACTAGCGCCAAAAAGAATGACTTCTTGCTTTAGGTTACCGAGAACAATAGTCAGTAGGGAAATTAATTCATTCTTTTTGCTGTGAAACGGACAAATGCAGTTCAGCATTCCGAAAACTTGCAAACAGCGATGCTGCAAAGGATATCTGTTATTGAACTAAGATCATCTGACGACAAAGATTCTTCGTAATGTACATTTTGTATAGAACCATATCATTACAATTCCTGTGGTAATTATTGTAAATAAATTATTCTCTCCCAATGATGAGTTTATGTACAACAACCTTATGAAAAGTCAGAATTGTTACACGCATTAGTTTTATGAGTTATAACACGGTCCAGACCGTGAGTTATAATAAATCTTTATTTACTCTAATATGTTTTCATATCTGTATGTCATATATTTTTCAGAAGAAATGTCATAAGAAATAATGAATGGTAATGCCAGATTTTTTTTTTACTTTAAATAAAAATTATTTTCAAATAAAATGCAAAACTTAAAAGGTATAAATTATAAAAACATAAAGAGAATATTACAGCCTTAAAAGAGAGAATAAGGCAGAATACTCTGTGGTTTTAAAGACAAAATATACTATGAAAAAGGAAATGAAATCTAAGTAAATCATAACTTGAATGAAAATGAGAGGAATACCTAAATTGAAGAGCAATGAAATGCAAAATATTACAAACTTGTTTAGGAAATGGATAGTATGGCAGACGGAAAATTCAAATAATAAAAAAGAATGAATAGAAGTAATCTACTGGCAAGATTATAAGAAAATGTCATAAGACATATATACTGAATGGTAATTACCGATTTTTATTACTTTTAATGAAAAAGATCATCAAATAAAATATGTAATATAATATGCAAAATTTAAGGGTATACGTCATAACAAATGTAACAATAAATCGTCTTAAAGGTAATAACAAATAGAATAGGGATCGAGTTTACGGATTAGGCTTTATACGGTCATTTTCATCAAGTACTGTCCCAAATATTGCCTCGTCGGGAGATGGCTGAGGACTTAAGAAGGGGACGATTTAAAGGTTAAGAGAGAGCAGGGTTTTTCTCAAGGAGGTAAACAATCTGTCAGTTTAGATCTGTCGTACTATAGATGATACAAAACTCCCTACAGATCTCAGGTACTGTGTATCACCTGGCAGGCAGCCAAATCCCATACTTGGTACTTAAACGCATACCCTCATTTTTTTATCAATGCTTTGGACCTTTCTTCCTGCTTTTGTTCCCTTCACAATCCTACGGCCATCACTCCCGCAAGAGACGTGACAGTTTCCCCTAATTCTTCCACTTTCCCCCACCCCTCCTTGGTCTAGCACAAATAGGGCCTCGAGTAGCCCGTTCCGACGGACTCCAAATAAGACAAGGCCCTACCAGATCGAGCAAGGTTACTTCCTCTATCTGAATGAGCAGCCGTCCTGGTACTTCTACCCTGCTGTCTCTAAGTGGCCAATACAACCCTCCCCCTCCCGTTTTTTTGCAACATGCTGCTAAGGTCGACTGGTTCCCAAGCCACGACAGTTAATCGAATTTTTTTAAATATCTACTCGAGATGATCTACACCAGCTTAGTGTCTGTGAGTCCAAATCTCTGCTTTTGTTGTGAGTCTTCCGAATTCATGATTCTGTCACTTGGCTTTCCAGAAATGAGGCGCTTTCGTTTTTAAAGAGACTTTTTCATTTCTTTCATCCATTTCCATCGTTATTTAATTTTTTCCCTTTTTTACTCCTCTAGTTAATCTAGATTTTCTTTTCGATTTGAAGCTCATGGGGGAAAATGTATGCCAGCACGGGCTCTTGCTTGTAAAGCAGCCTGTAACTAGAGGTCAGTTGGGTCGGTGTAATAATAATAATAATAATAATAATAATAATAATAATAATAATAATAATAATGTAATAATAATAATCTAATAATAATAATAATAATAATAATAATAATAATAATAATAATAATAATAATAATAATAATAATAATCTTTGGAAGCTTGAATTTGGTGGGTTTGTTCCATATGAATAGGTTTCATCTACTGGTTAATAATAATAATAATAATAATAATAATAATAATAATAATAATAATAATAATAATAATAATAATAATAATCAGTCAATGGCCCCTTTGGTGGGCTTGTTCCACATGAATAGGTTTCATCAACTGGTTAATAATAATAATAATAATAAATAATAATAATAATAATAATAATAATAATAATAATAATAATAATAATAATAATAATAATAATAATAATAATCTTGAATTTAAAAGTAATATACAATAATATCCTATCTTTTAACTTCACTGGAAACCTTGAATTTTCGGGAGAGAAAAATGAAGAAAGTTTTTGCTTCTCAAATAGGTTTCAGGACCCACACTGGTAAGGTTAAAATGGGGTCCAATGTTACCCCGTCACATCATCGATTTCATTTTGCTATTGGGTTCGAAGCCACCATCCTGAGAAGAAGAATTTCTTCATTCGTTTCCTACGTTGGAATTCAAGGCTTTCATGCAACGTGTAGACAAAAATATTAGCAGACAGATATATGAGATTGGCAGTAACTTTCATACTACAGCGTACGACAGGGTCAAGATTGTGCGCTTAAACATTGGGCTACTGGTGGAAGAGGCTGGCCACGGACTGGACGACGGTAAGTGTAAATATATAGCGCTATCAGTAAGCATTTGTTGTTACACACAGGAGACATGTATGTATAGAGTTTCCAACTTGGATTTCAAAAAATGCACGATCAACTCGTGTATTTTTCTTACTCGAAACTTTAATAATAATAATAATCATAATAATAATAATAATAATAATAATTTGAAGACATCTGATATCTTAAATTCTAAGCTTGATATTCTCTGTTCTTGTAACGCAAGTTATAACCTGTAATAACTACAGGATCTCAGAATACGTACATATATACAGTGATATACATATAGATGGACAGCATGACAACAGAGAACAGGCAGTCGTGCTTTTATACATACATACACACTCATTTATATTTATATATATATATATATATTATATTTTATATATATATAATATATATATATATATATATATATATATATATATACACATATGTACAAAAGGGGCGTCACTCGTCAGTCAATGTAAAGTTCATTTAGAAGCACCAATAAAGTCCTAAGCGTTGCATAATATGCAAATCAGCATATCTTACGGTAATGGCACAAGACGTAACCAGTTATCCTTGACTCTACTACCAAGCTTAGTCTAACTTTAGCTCTGCGCACCCAAAAATTGCACTTGAAGGTGCCTGGCTTTTTGGTTTCGATCATGCGATTGATTGTCATCTTTTGCATCTCTCTTCTTTGATGGACAGATAAGCTACGATAAAACACATTTCTTATATCCACACAGGGCGGGAACTTGCCTGTGAACTCAGTCCTTACTGGGATACATATTTTCAGGGCAAGAGGTTGCAAGTAAACTCAACCTTGAGTTACAGGGAAATATATTTGTATACAGGGCGGGAGTTTAAGACCAAGCTGAACGCGCTGATGGTGACTCTCATTTGTTTCGGTATGCCAAGTGGCGGGTGTTTTAAAAGCATTCCACAAAAGATGTTCAGTCTTTGTCCGGCGGTTGAATGGCGTATACGTACATCTGTGAGCATTTTCTGGTATTTCAGTCGAGCCACCCGTTATCGGAGGGGGAATGAATATGTTTGCATGTATGTATGTATATAATCCCCAGTGCTTTATCAGCTCACAGGAATGATAGATATAACCACTCCAATTTTGCTATGCATTGCTAATCTTGATTGATAGAGGAATTACTCTCCAATAAATAACAAAGTTCATTGGAAAAAAAATGATAGAACAATAACAGTCGGCGACTAAATTTTAAACGTTTGAAAATTCAACGCAAATGCCATTTTTTTTAATGATTGACACAATCCTGAAGCCAGAGTGGAATTTTGAAGGCTGATCATTTTTCAAGAACTACGAAATTTGTGGTTAATTTTCGAATTAGAAAAAATAAATTAGTTTGCTGCACTCCACTTATGCGTTAGAATTTAATTCCTTTCTGAATCAGTCTGGAATGTAAAATGACCCAAAAGAAAAACAAGTAAACAGAACATTTGTCAGCTCAGGAGGACTAAATAGATACAACAGTAGTGCAGTGTTTATTTTGTTTTGGCCTTCCTGAACACACACACACACAAAAAAAACTACTGGAGATTTTTGAAGTTTTGCCAGTGGATTGTAGACGCCACGAGTTCAGAAAAGACTGCCTCATTATATAATAATAATAATAATAATAATAATAATAATAATAATAATAATAATAATAATAATAATAATAATAATAATAATAATAATAAGAAGAAGAAGAAGAAGAAGAAGAAGAAGAAGAAGAAGAAGAAGAAGAAGAAAAAGAAGAAGATGGATGCTGGGTACCAACTCAAGAAAAGAGGCAACAGAATTAACCATCTGATGTTCATGGACGACATCAAGCTGTATGGTAAGAGCATCAAGGAAATAGATACCCTAATCCAGACTGTAAGGACTGTATCTGGGGACATCAGGATGGAGTTTGGAATAGAAAAATGTGCCTTAGTCAACATACAAAAGGGCAAAGTAACAAGGACTGAAGGGCTAAAGCTGCCAGATTGGAACAACATCAAACAAATAGATGAGACGGGATACAAATACCTGGGAATAATGGAAGGAGGGGATATAAAACACCAAGAGATGAAGAGACTCAAGGCGATACTCAAGTCAAAACTCAACGCCGGAAATATGATAAAAGCCATAAACACATGGGCAGTGCCAGTAATCAGATACAGCGCAGGAATAGTGGAATGGACGAAGGCAGAACTTCGCAGCATAGACCAGAAAACGAGGAAACATATGACAATACACAAAGCACTACACCCAAGAGCAGAAAGAAAGGAGGGAGGGGACTACTAAGCATAGAGGACTGCGTCAACATCGAAAACAGAGCACTGCGGCAATATATGAAAACCAGTGAAGACGAGTGACTCAAGAGTGCATGGGAAGAAGGACTAATAAAAGTAGACGAAGACCCACAAATATACAGAGACAGGAGAATGACAGACAGAACAGAGGAATGGCACAACAAACCAATGCACGGACAGTACATGAGACAGACTAAAGAACTAGCCAGCGATGACACGTGGCAATGGCTACAGAGGGGAGAGCTAAAGAAGGAAACTGAAGGAATGATAACAGCGGCACAAGATCAGGCCCTAAGAACCAGATATGTCAAAGAACGATATATGGAAATAACATCTCTCCCATATGTAGGAAGTGCAATACGAAAAATGAAACCATAAACCACATAGCAAGCGAATGTCCGGCACTTGCACAGAACCAGTACAAAAAGAGGCATGATTCAGTGGCAAAAGCCCTCCACTGGAGCCTGCGCAAGAAACACCAGCTACCTTGCAGTAATAAGTTGTACGAACACCAACCTGGAGGAGTGATAGAAAACGATCAGGCAAAAATCTTCTGGGACTATGGTATCAGAACAGATAGGGTGATACGTGCAAATAGACGTTGATTGACAAAATCAAGAAGAAAGTATCACTCATTGATGTCGCAATACCATGGGACACCAGAGTTGAAGAGAAAGAAAGAGGGTGGATAAGTATCAAGACCTGAAAATAGAAAAAAGAAGGATATGGGATATGCCAGTGGAAATTGTACCCATAATCATAGGAGCACTAGGCACGATCCCAAGATCCCTGAAAAGGAATCTGGAAAAACTAGAGGCCGAAGTAGCTCCAGGACTCATGCAGAAGAGTGTGATCCTAGAAACGGCGCATTAGAGTAAGAGAAGTGATGGACTCCTAAGGGGAGCAGGATGCAACACCCGGAACCCCACACTATAAATACCACCCAGTCGAAATTGGAGGACTGTGAAATGATAATAATTAATATAATAATAATAATAATAATAATAATAATATAATAATAATAATATGTTATTATGTTTTGGTATAGTCTCTATGATAACAATTCAGTAGTTTCGTGCAATTATATATATATATATATATATATATATATATATATATATATATATTACTATATATATATATATATATATGATATATATATGAATATTATAATATGAAAGACATGAACTCCACATCTAGATTTGCCGTCATCCAACCCGGGCTTACTAACTTACGAAAAATGAGTGTGGAAGTTGGTAAGAGCTCATATAGCAAATATTCAAATAGCTTTAATGACATTCAGTTTCTCATTATAAGGGATAGAATCGAGGAAAATTAGTCTCATAAATCATCCTTTCGCAATTTGCATCTCATTTGGGGTTAATAACATCTCGAGGAGTGTGTGTGAATGTTCTGTATAAGTGTATCATATCTACAACAACTACACCTTCACGAAACACTCAAATTTCAAAAAAAAAAAAAAAAATTTTTTCAAAAAAAAAAAAAATCAATCAAATGTCAAACAACGAATGAATGATCCACATATATCGAGCATTATAAGAAAATCAGAGCCATTTCACTATATTTTCTGTATATTCAATTCTTTGAAACATGATTTTTCCAACGATATTTCGATCGGTAACGGAAAAACAACCATTTTCCAAAAAAAGAGAGAGAAACATTACTCATTTTCAAACGTATTTTCGACTCAACGCGGAAAACCGAGAACCACACAAAAATATACGAACGGCGTCGAATCGGACTATACTATACACAACCTCGCGGTCAGATGTCTCGACGTATATTAACTGATCCAGTCGGTCTAGGGCTAAGTACACACACACATACATACTACACACACGCGCACACACGCACAGCTGCTCTAAGCTTCCACTCTCGTAGATATAGTTTTTATTTTTTCTAATTTATACTTTCTCCTTGACTCGTCTCTACTGATCTAAATTACCAAAGATTTGAAGGTTGAAATAGTTTTATTGTTACGTTGTTTCGTTTGAGAAATGATGGATAGGTTAAAAGGATATATATATAATATTATATATATATAATATATATATATATATATATATATATATTGTTCTGAACTGCTCTTTCACTCCTAGAAAATGTAGTTTAACACTAAAAAATTTGGCCTTAAATGGAGGAACGAGAGGCCACAACAAAGAAAAGAGAAAAAAAAAAAACTATGGTAGAAGGCCAATATTACTGATGTAGGAGGAATTTACATAAAAGCTGGACTTACGTTTTAAATGCACTATATTTACATTAATTTACATAGATCCAGGAACTAATAAGGTGGTTGATTGTCGATCCTCCGGAAACATGTGGCTGGGGGCAACCAGACACAACGTTCAGAATTTTGCTCAAATGGGTTATTGAAAATGCAAGGCTTACTCCAAAGGAGTCCCAAGTTCTACCACAATCAGGCACGGTGTTTGTCTGCAAAGAGATGGTATACTTTCTTTCAATTAAAAGTTTACAGGCCACTCAGGGGGGATGAAAATGACTGGGAATTTACACCGAGAGAATTATTTAGTTGCTGGAATTTACTAGGGGATGTTTACTAATATCAGAAGGGGAGTAATCACAGCATGGAACCAAGATGGGGGAGTGAGAAGCTAAACAAAGGAGGGGGGAAGTTGCCTTGGAAGAATGGAAATGAAATACAGACAAAAGGCAAAACAATTCCCTGGCTGAACTGAAATTTACTCTCACAGTACCTGAAAATCCTGGGCTTGGTCGTCTTCTTATCTGCTGAAATTTCTGCACACTATGGACGTATAAAAATACTTGGGATTTCCCTAGAGGAGGCAGTGGGAGCAGAAAGGGGTGAAGTGTTCTCTGCAGGGCGAGATAGCAGGAGCTTCTGACCTCTACTAGGTCTAAGGATCTTCTGAGAGCGAACTGCTGGGTTCCTGCCCTTTTAAGACTTCTCCTGGTAAGCAACGCCCAGTTCCCGTGGGGGGTAAATTCCAAAGAGCCAATGGGAGAAGAGATAGCTTTCTAAAGAATGGATGCTTTCAGTCCAAAGGGGCAACTTGCATATAGACAAGGATGACTGAATCTTGTTATAAGAGATCTTAACTTTCCTTGGTTCTGGCTTAAAATCTTGAACACCTCCCTATTCTAGAGGACATTTCAACCCTAGACGGGTTGGAATGGACAAGACAAGCCAGAAACAAGGACCAATGGCAAATATAAATTACTGAGCCTTCCATTCTCCTTGGAGTAGACTTATAATATAAGCAATATTCAAACTTTGCCGATGATAATATTCATGAAGTCTTACTCGACAGGAAGAGGATTAATGATTAATGAAAAAAATAGTGTGACGTGACTAAAGACTAACAACTTGCTATATTCCAATAAAGAATACTCTTAAAATATAATTTCACACTGAGAATAATAATGAATAGCAAATAATGATTAGATAAAACTTAACCCAAAGGGTAAATTATATCATAGATAATACTGCTAGCTTAATTGTTTACTGTAACACATACTATCAGTTTACCCCGATGGGGCGATATGACTCATTCAGTGTTAATAGCCCTACGATTTTGTTAAGTGACTTTGTCTCGTAACAGGAAGACGCCTAACAGTATTAATTACATCATAGTAGACATTAGTGCAAACTAACAAGGGTAGAATTAATGAAGTAATTCTCTGTAGAGACTAAATAAGATTACACAAAAACGTAAATTTCACCAAAGACATTGGCAATTTCACAATATATAAAGACTAGGGAATAACACTAAATCAGAAATCAAATCAAAACAATGTATAAACGACCCAGGCTTCGAAAATATCTCAAAACCTATAGCAATGGTTGCTGGCTAAAATTTTCCCAAGTTAAATGGGATTCTAAGTGCTTAGAATAGGGTACTGTGCCAATTGTGGCACTTTTATGACAGTAGTTCATAATGAAGTACTAATTTATATAAGGCCAGAATAGCTGGCAGGTTTGGCTCTGCTTAAGCAGAACATACAATATACAATAAATGCCTAAAGGCAGTAAAGAAGCGGAAAGGAAAACAAGGAAGAGAAGATATAGACAGTACAAAAAAAACACAGATAGAAAGTTACAAAAGGATAAGAAGGAAGTAGAAGTAGCAGAATCTGTCACTCTCCGTTGGATGGAGAGGGTCAGAATCCCCTATAAGAGGGTGGTGCTGTGCCAGGCACTAGTGCGGAGAGACTATTGGTTCTCGTAAGGTTTCGGAAAATCTCGATGCCCTTTTCCCTTCTTCCTTCGACCTCTCCGAGGTCGGTTTGACGATGCCATTGGGGGGGCCTGGAATGATTCAAGCCCTTTGAAGATTCTGCAGGGGCATCGGCTCTGGCTGCTGCCACAATAGGGGCCTTGGCACTCGTTCCCGTGCCTAATGCTGCGTGGTTCGGTTCCCTGAGTTCTTCGGCCAAATAGGATTCGGCAGAATCATTACTACGGGACTGGTTAGCTGCTGACGGAGGGGGACTGGATGAGGTAATGGTATTTGGGATGGGCTTACCCGTTGGGAGAACCAACTCTGGGGCGGTCTGCGAGGCCGCACCATTGGTAGAGTGTCCACTATGGTCATGGGTGTCCTGGAGGATTCCTATTAGAATTGGCTCTTCCTTGACTGCCGGCATTGGTAGTGGAGCCAAGCCAGCGGAGGGAGAGTGACCAGGACTTAGAGTTCCAGGAGGGAGACTCGAGTCTTGCCTTGGCACTGGCACTGAGGCCGTTCCTGGATTAGTGGAAGGACTCGAACATGGCTCAACATCCATGAGGGACGGAGCCTGGTACTGCCTGGCACTGCCTGACACCTTCAAGTGTGCAGAGGTAGTTCTTGGAGGCCTGTGGAATGGGTCTGATACGGTACAAAGGTAGGAGGAGACCTAAAATCTTGTCCTAGCAAGACATCATACCCTCCTGGAATATAGGTTGATACTGCCATGGTACATATCTTAGAACGGTGAGGTCGTGTGATTCTCAACCGGACAGTAGGTAAGAACATCTTGACGTGGTTGAGGCTCTCTATCGTAATGAATTGATGCCTATCAACCTGAGCTCCGTAAGGAATTTTATCTTCTCGGGTGGTGGATACTTGCGCACCAGTGTCCTCGAAATCTCGTACCTGGTGGGCAGGATAGCGACAAATATGGGGTCCTGAGCAGGAGGGCCTAGAGCTGACGGATTCGTTATGGCCATAGCAATGGCAGAAACAGGAGCTTTCTTGGGGCATCCCGCCCAGGCAGCAGTGTACCCATGCACTTTGCATGAGTCACAGAAACTCTTGCTAAATTCAGGCCTGGGCCTGTTGTTTCTGTGGCAATAGCTGTTTTCTTGTTATTATAATGATTGGGTATTCCATTCGGAGGAGTGGTGGCAGCTTGCTGAGGGGGATCCACCTTTGAGATGCACTGCTCCGTGGTGTGACCTGGCTTAATGCAACGCCCACACTGGTTTCCGTGGAGGATTACTGGGGCGCTGGGTAGGCTGAGAGTTGGCAGCAGGAGTGAGGGGGAGAGCAGGGCGTATTTTCTTCTTTAAAGAACTCTGCATTGGATGGTGGGTGTCATAGGCATCTGCCCATTTACAGCACTCCAAAATAGTCTTAGGGGCCTTGTCCACCAAGTGGGTGGGAAGATCGGGGCGGGGACGGGTAGGAAAGGAAGCCTCTAATTGAAAGAGTTCTAAGACCTCCTCAACGTATGTTGCATTGGAGGCCTTCGTCCGCCTATGGAGCGCCGGTGTCTTCTTGACTGCCCTCTCTGTCCAGGTCTGCTTAGCCTCCTTGGGCATAATCCTCCATTTCTGCCTCCACTGGTCTGAGGTTCACTCGTAAACCCCAAGGACTGCCTTTTGGATGAGTGCGAGATCTTGTCGTTCATTCAGGGGAAGGGTCTCGAATGCAGTCCGCCCTTTGCCAGCGAGATGCTTGCCAAAGAAGAGGGCCACTTCCTGAGGGGTTAGATTGAAGTTCTCGAACACCTGCTTGACATGATCGAGCCAGGTGTCGGGTTCGTTATCGTCCCAAGTCCTAATGAGGACGCCCATGCTGTGGAGGTGAGAGTGTGAAGGAGGGGGTGCCAGAGTGGCACTCTGGACTACCATAGCCAGTTGATGGGCTCTTTCTGCAGCTTCTCTTTCTTTCTCCCTTTCGGCTGCTTGGAATGCTCTTTCAGCTGCTTCTCTTTTCTCTTGTGCCTCTCTCTCCTTCCCTCTTTCGGCTTTCCAATTGATCAGTTTTGTGCCTTCCAGTCCCATGACTCTTCCAGCTTCAGTAAAACGCTAGTAGTCTAGCCTGAGAATAATTTGATGGAAGGCAGTTGCAAAACTGCAAATGTAGCCAGGGGTATGTGGAATACTCAATGCAGATACTTGGCAAGATGACCGTAAAATCCCTGCAAATACAGTTACTACTGGCGCGTAGCGCGGCGGAAACCTCACGCCATAAAATCTCTGTAATTTACAGTTCGGCGGAGAACTCGACGCCGATAATGGATTTGGCAATAAATTTCGTACACGCAGGGCCTCAATGCGAGTACAGATTTGTAAATAAAAAGGAAGAATTTGGTCACGAATTTCACGGAAATTCAACGTGAAAACGTGGCAAATGAATGTTGTAGAGGCGGAAACTCAACGCAAATACGGCTTTGCAAACAAAAAGAGCGAATCTGATCACGAATTTCACGGAAACTTAATGTGAAAACGTGGCAAATGAATGTCGTAAAGGCAAAAACTCAACACGAATACTGCTTTGAGTATTCCAAAAAGGCAAAAATCTGGTCACGAATCTCACAGAAACTCAACATGAAAAAGCATAGCCCATGCAGTTGATATTATAAAATGTATATGGGGTCTCCCTTTTTTTTTATATATCGTCTCGAGGACGAAAACAAGAAGTGGATAAAAATTATTTTTCCTTTTTCTACCAATGTAAATCCCTGGTCTATCTTACCCTTTCAACCTAGCTATGCTCGGAATTCGTTTTTTAAACGCTAGTTCGTATACATTAAAGGGAAGAGGAAGAACCAGGATAAAGATCTCTCACGCTGCATAAATATTCCGTCTTCGCACAAACCCCTAACCTGTCCCCTTTTTCACCCTAGCTCTCGCGAACCTAAGACCCTCGATTCCGCCAATTTAAAACCCCGGAGAATTAGGCCTGCACACGGGTCGGCTAGACAGGAGGAATGAATCACGAGAGTTTCAAGGCCACGGTGGAGAAAGTTCAGCTAAGGGTAACATGTGCCCTTGTTTGTAAAGCAAAAGTATTTGCCCTTGTTATTACTCTCTACCCAGAAAATAAAAGAACGTTTACCTTTGATTTTTCTTATCCTAGCGTTAAGAATTTTACGCTAACACTTGGTTTTCTTTTTTTTTATTGACATCTATTCCTTTGTTAATAAACAGGGGAATGGATGGGGTTGAAGTAGACACGTGGCCAGGGATTTAAATCCTATCCTGTTTAGACCTGCAAGCGAGAGAGAGAGAGAGAGAGAATGAGAGAGAGCGTTCGACAATGACCAGTGCGTTGATTCACATACAAAAAGGAAACATCTTTACAACGCGGGATTCGCAATTAACTTGCAATTCACGAAAAAAGGTACTTATTTTCATTTTGAATTTTACTCCCTAACCACCTCTATGCTTTATGCAATGCCACATAAAAGAAGCTTAAGTTAGAATTTTTCTCTCGAGCTCTAGTCTATTGGCAAACACGTGATCTATATCCTATTGCTATGATGGCAGTCAGATTTTATATACCCCTAATTAGAATACCTAGTTCTACACAAATAACTAGAAAATAAAATTTACCTTTTTCCTGTTGTGGAGAATTGGGAACCTTGCTTTCACTTGCTCTTAAAAATATTAAAGGAATTCAGATTTCTTTCTCTTGTAATACCAGTTTTAATGATCAAGTGAACACGATTCTAGCAAGAGATCGACATTTTTGTTCTGAACTGCTCATTCACTCCCAGAAAATGTAGTTCAACACTAAAACATTTGGCCTTGAATGGAGGAACAAGAGGCCACAACAAAGAAAAGAGAAAAAAAAAACTATGGCAGAAGGCTGATATTAATGTTGAAGGAGGAATTTACATAAAAGCTGGACTTTAGTTTTAGATGCACTATATTTACATTAATTTAAACAGGTTCAGGAACTAATAAGGTGGTTGATTGTCGATCCACCGGAAACATGTGGCTGGGGGCAACCAGACACGGCATTCAGAATTTTGTGCAAATGGGTTACTGAAAATGCAAGGCTTACTCCAAAGGAGTCCCAAGTTCTACCACAATCAGGCACGGTGTTTGTCTGCAAAGAGATGGTATACTTTCTTTCAATGAAAAGTTTACAGGCCACTCAGGGGGGATGAAAATGACTGGGATTTTACACCGAGAGAATTATTTCATTGCTGAAATTTACTAGGGGATGTTTACTAATATCAGAAGGGGAGTAATCACAGCATTGAACCAAGATGGGGGAGTGAGAAGCTAAACAAAGGAGGGGGGAAGTCGCCTTGGAAGAATGGAAATGAAATACAGACAAAAGGCAAAACAATTCCCAGGCTGAACTGAAAATTACTCTCACAGTACCTGGAAATCCTGGGCTTGGTTGTCTTGTTATCTGCTGAAATTTCTGCACACTATGGACGAATAAAAATACTTGGGATTTCCCCAGAGGAGGCAGGGGGAACAGAAAGGGGTGAAGGGTTGTCTGCAGGGCGAGATAGCAGGAGCTTCTGACCTCTCCTAGGTCTAAGGATCTTCTGAGAGCAAACTGCTGGGTTCCTGCCCTTTTAAGACTTCTCCCGGTAAGCAATGCCCAGTTCCTGTGGGATGTAAATTCCGGAGAGCCAATGAAAGAAGAGAAGATAGCTTTCTAGAGAATGGAGGCTTCAATTCAAAGGGGCCAACTTGCATATAGACAAGCATGACTGAATCTTGTTATAAGAGATCTTAACTTTCCTTGGTTCTGGCTTAAAATCTTGAACAATATAATATATATATATAATATATATATATATATATATATATATATATATATATATATATATATATATATTATAAGCGTCTTTATAGCTCTTTGGAAGTGTACACTGTATACTTGTATAAAGTAATGATATTCCATGTCATAGTCAGTAGTAAATGGTGATAAAATACTTGACTAATAATAATAATAATAATAATAATAATAATAATAATAATAATAATAATAATAATAATCATTAACACTGTTATGTAAAGTTTAGTAGTATATTTTCGTATAAAAACATATTTATATCTATATATATATCTATATATATATATATATATATATATATATATATTATGTATGTATATATATAAAGGTATAAGCCACGAAAGAAAAAATAAACAACGGAGTTTCTGCAAGATCTTTCGACGATCAACGTCCTTTACTCAGCAGATAAACTGACTTACATGAGGAATCGACAGTACAGGAAAGCTCGTATAACTGACAGATAGGGATTATAAAGAGATTAGTACCTAGAATCCGACACACCTGGAGAAAGAGTAACCTTTCCAAACAAGCATAAACATGGGTACAATACATATGTATTGTGAATAAGTTTTTGTTTCCCAAAGTTCTGAATGGCCGTCCACCCTATATTATCCTTTAATTGTTTTGCCCTTGTGTCTGAGCAGATTGACTTAATCTTTTGTTTTTTAAATTGTACCCATGTTTATGCTTGTTTGGAAAGGTTACTCTTTCTCCAGGTATGCCGGATTCTAGGTACTAATCCCTTTATAATCCCTGTCTGTCAGTTATACGCGCTTTCCTGTTCAATTCCTCATGTAAGTCAGTTTATCTGCTGAGTAAAGGACGTTGAACGTCGAAAGATCTTGCAGAAACTCCGTTATTTATTTTTCCTTCGTGGTTTATACCTTTATTTATGGATTTATCACGTTCCAAACTTTCGTGATTGAGTTATATATAATATATGTATATATATATATATATATATATATATATTATATATATATATAGTATATATATATATATATAATTCTTAAGGGTCATAAATCTAGTATTCAAAGGCGGGGCGTTACAAAGCTTACACATTCCCATTACTACTACTACTGATACCACAACGTCTCCCAAGTCAATTCATAACTTACTTAGGCGCTGAAACCGAACAGTATTCGATTAATAATATGCTAATGAGATGAATTATATAGATTTTCCTAAAGTGGTTTTAACTAGGGATGTGGAAACAGGACGAGGAAGATTAAATACGAATTGGTTTATTTCCCCCGAAAACTGATCAGAAGGAAGTCCGCCCGTCCGGCTCTATTTAAGCAGGATGGGGCGCGATTAATGGAAGGGTAGGGGCTTGTAGGGGGTGGAGGTAGCGGGTGTTGTTGAGGAGAGAGAGGGGTGGGATATCTAAAAATGAATGGTTTCATCCTGGTCGACCCTTCGACATTACACGAAGATGATGGTATTATAGATTTTGGCGGGGAAATGATCGCCTCTCTCTCTCTCTCTTTCTCTTTCACGCCTCATTCAAAGCTCGATCACAAATTCACAGTAGCCAGAGAGAGAGAGAGAGAGAGAGAGAGAGAGAGAGAGAGAGAGAGAGACCGCTACAGTCACTGTGGTCAGCGCTACCAACGTTTCCGGTGTGGACGAATTCTTCAGCGTCGCCAACAACGTTTCCGGCCGTTTACGAACTTCTATACTAACTTCAATTATAAATAGTTCGCCTGTATAAGCATTTATATTTAATTAACACTATATATATATATATATATATATATATATATATATATATATCTATATATATATCCTATATATATATATATATATAGGTTAAAATAAAAAATTTAAAATAAATCTTTTCCCCTTTGCACGTCAAACCAAGGACATCAGAAAACTCACGCATCTTGATTAGCTATCAATTAATCCTCGACTTTCTATTAAGAGTTGATAGCACTCTTGGTTTGTAAGTGTCGATAGCACTCGTAATTTGTAAGTTCCGATAACACTTTTGGTTTGTAAGTGTTGATAGCACCTTTCACTTTAAAGTGTTGGAAGAACACTTAATTTGTAAGCGTTGATAGCACTCGTAATTTGTAAGTGTCGATAGCACTCTTGTTTTTTAAGTGTTGATAGCACTCTTGGTTTCTAAGTGTCGATAGCACCCTTCACTTTTAAGTGTCGATAGCACACTTCACTTTTAAGTGTCGATAGCACACTTAATTTTGTAAGAGTTGATAGTACTCTTAAATTAAAAGTAATGACAGCACTCTTGGTTTGTAAGTGTCGATAGCACCCTTCACTTTTAAGTGTTGATAGCACTCTTACACTATAAGTAATGATGACAGCACTCTTGGTTTACAAGCGTCGAAGGCACAGTTAATTCGTAAGTGTTGATAGCACTCTTAAATTAAAAGTAATGATAGCACTCTTAGCTTGTAATTGTCGATAGCACCCTTCACTTTTAAGTGTTGATAGCACACTTGATTTGTAAGTGTCGATAGCACTCTTGGTTTGTAAGTGTCGACAGCACTACACTAGACTCTGAAGTGTCGATAGCACTCTTAAATTATAAGGAAAGGCAGAACTTTTGGTTCGCAAGTGTTGACAGCACACGGGACTTGGAAGTGTTGATAGCACAGTTAATTTGCAAGTGTTGATAGCACTCCTTGACAACACTTTGACACCCCCCTGCCGAGCCACGCTCCCTCACGAAGCACAATTCGCGGCTTAAACGCTAATTGGCAACACTGCGCACTTCTTGGCACCTGACGGGAGATTCTCGGTCTCTGATTAACGTAATGTAAACATCGCTTTGTTTATTTCGCCATAGTTTTTTCCCCCTGTTTAAACGTAATTGTTTATATACATAGATTTTTTTAAGGTGTATACAGAGACTCGTTACTCAGAGACTAAGAGGTGTATCACCATCATACTGGCATTATTGTAATGTAATGATTGGTGTACTTGAATAATGACACAGCGCTTCGATCATGACATTGGCTTGGTAAGTGATCAATCCAAATGGCTGACGCAGCTGTTCTCGGTTAATCCGAGTGTACTCAGTCCCATTAGCTTTCAAATTAATTTGTTTTCGTTTTGTGTTTACTACCCTTCTTTTATTCCTTTTATTCCTGGTTTAATTCGTAGTTGTTTATTGTTTTATACTTTCATTTATTTTAAATTGTACATTTGGTTTTGTCAAAGTCTGTAACTGTGTCATTTTGCTTCTTTTCAATTTATTTTAATTTTTTTGTATCTTTCTACTCTTCTCTCATTCATCTATTTACCAATTTTCACTTTTGTTTATCTCCATCCATTTTTATGCTTTAATTTATCTTGTATTTCAATTACAATTCTAATTTTATTATTAGTTGTTCATATTTCAACTTCATGCTATTTGCATTTCACCTTTATAATGCACTAAAAATGTTTGGTATTTAAGGTACCTATAATCACCTAGGCTAGTCTATAAAGAGTGTATCATATGCAATTCATTTTGGATGACTTTCGTGGGGTTTAAGTATTGCGTTCTGAGTGAGACGTACCGCCAAATATACGAACTTTTAACAGTCACGAATATAATTAAACGAACTGATTCGGTTTCGAGGTATATATATATGTATATAAATATATATATATATATATATATATATATATATATAGTTATAGAGAGATGAGAGAGAGAGACGAGAGAGAGAGAGAGAGAGTTGGTGGGATAATATTGCCTCTAAACTTTTGCGACCGAAACTAGACCAGGTGAATTATGTATTTGTGACGCTAAGTTAAAAAAAAAAAAAAAAAAAAAAAAAAAGCTACTCATACCATGGACATGGTCTCCCTGGTATAAATATAAGGTAAGATAGACCAAGATGTATTCGACAGAACAACAGACAACCAGGCATATAGATTGCAATGGTCAAGCTGGTTCGGATCCCACAATAAGCAGTAGGTCCCGTTGCTAGGTAACCAATCGGCTCCTAGCCACGTAGGAATATATCTAATCCTTCCTAGGACTAGCCCGAGGAGAGCTGTTCATCAGCTCAGTGGTCTGTTTAGACTAGGATATACTTTACTAATTTTGAGGTCACAGTTTGTAAACCTAATTTGAATGAAACGTGACAAGTAGTTCGTAACCTTATTACCTGGTGATTATTATTACTATTATTATTATTATTATTTTGTAAATATTCTATCTTGATCTTCGTTCAGGGTCACAGGTCACTTCGGGTTTTTGGCAATGCTAAAAAGGCCTGTTCATCCACAGCTCAAATCAGACTTGTCAGTCGTATAGCCAACTCAATAACTGACTCATTATATTGTAGAATATAATGTTTATTATTTACAATGTCATAATTGTTATTGCTCTTGTTAAATATACAATATATACATACATATATATGATTATAATAGCTACAATGCCCTTTTTACTTCTCGAATTCGTCACGCTCTTTGGATAAGTTTGTCACTACAAAACCTTGGACCCAGATGCAAGAAATGTGAAGTAATCCTCCTGATGTCCTCCAGGGCATCGAACTTGCATCCCGAGTTATCAGAACGAGGTCACGTTGCCGAATAATAAGAGCTAAAAACCCTAAATCAACCAACCTTGTAAATACACTTTATGACCTCCGTTTAACGGACGCCCGTGGGCGTCGCCGCCCTTTGGGAGAAGGGCCGGTATTGGACGTGTTGTGGTAGGATCCCTAGATTGCTGCTGGTCCTCCTAAAATTATTTTTTTTGGCGGGGCTGGAGGGAAGGAGAGGGAAGGGTATACCTCGTCTGTCTGTCTGGAAGAGACCCCGCGAAGTACGGAGACCTGCCGAGAGATGGCATTGTGTTTGTGCTATTGGGGCCGTAGCCGTACGAAGGAAGATGATCATCATCATGGCCTCTCATCGTCAGTCGGTGTCTGAACACAGTTGAACGCGGAAGTGAGTAGGACGAGGAGGAGGCAGCGATCGAGCTGTCAAAAGGAAAACGAGTTTTTGTGTCCGGGCGTCTCTCTCTCTCTCGCTCGTGTGTGTGTTATCGTTCGGTCTTCGATGTTCTACTGTAACCGAATTCCTTCTGAAGGTAAGCGAGACCGTCTAGGGGAGATCTGCGTTTATCAGGTCGCTTCTGTTTGTCTGTATAATACTTCCTCCCACGGTGGGAATTGCATCTTGGGAAATATCTCTCTTCTTCTTTTTTCCTGTTATTTCCCCCCAAGGCAAATAGACAGATGAAATGATGTTTTTCAAGTTGTAGTGACGATATTCTCTCTCTCTCTCTCTCGCTCTCTCTACAAGAAATTTTAGAGAGTCCCTGTATATAGACGTACCCAAATCTCTTTTTAGATTTATTCTGTGAGGCCATCTTAGAATGAATATGAAACTGTTTGGAATCACTGACCCACTTTTTAAAACTCGACTGACCCAATTCGACGCGAATAAATACTTTTAACATATTCTTGACTCGAAGTTTGTTCAATTCAGAGCATAATTCTGACACTCTAATGGACTTTTGGGTGACAATTCTGACGTACTTGGCATATATATTTTTTTTTTCTAATTTTTACTCGGGTGACCCCGTCGCCGTCGACCAGTCAGCAGAACTGGGTCAGATTCAGACGAAGGATACAGAATCCAGCCTTCCTTAGATAGAGGATACAGGAAATTACCTTCCTTAGATGCAGGATACAGGAGACTACCTTCCTTAGATGAAGGATACAGACTCCAGCCTTCCTTAGATGAAGGATATAGGAACCAACCCTCCTTTGATGCAGTGTACAGGAGACTGACTACCTTCCTTTAGATGCAGGATGTATAGGAACCAGCCCTCCTTAGATGCAGGATACAAGAGACTATAATAACCTTACCCAAAGGTAGAACAGAGAATTCAACCCTCTTCAAATGAAGAATGTAACAAGGTAGAGTTAGAACGATACATTTAATCTTCAGTCTCCAATTTGCCTAATTTTGTCACTCTAAGGGACAGTTGACTTGAGTGATCATATTGGCACAGCAATGTTTAGATTTATGATATTTTTTGGTATGACAGAACATTTTTTCCTTGATTCAGTAGTTTGACATGTTCTCAATGCACAGACCAGTTCAGCAAATCAAGTTCTGATCCCACAGACCAGACCAGCAGATTAAATTCTGACCCTAAAGACCAGTTAAGGAAATCAAATTCTGACGCCACAGACCAGACCAGCAGATCAAATTCTGACCCCACAGACCAGACCAGCAGATCAAATTCTGACCCCACAGACCAGACCAGCAAATCAAATTCTGACCACACAGACCAGACCAGCAGGTCAAATTCTGACCCCACAGACCAGACCAGCAGATCAAATTCTGACCCCACAGACTAGAACAGCAGATCGAATTCATAATCCAGAGAGCAATTCGACAATTGGACAATTCTATTTGACATACCAAGAGGTGTTTTGATATGTTTGGCACGACAGTTTGACAAACCGCAAACATTTGACATAAGAGGATTTGCCACACCAATATACGTAAAAACATGATATCAAGTTCTTTTTTTTAATTTACCTCATCTTGATCTGAATGTCGACTGATAATCTTTTAGGGCCAAATTATCAAATCATCATTTCTTCCTAGATACGCCATCTGCGTGTTACTTTTTATTTATTTCTCCTTTATGATGAAGAGGTATCTGTTATCTCGGCTAAGATAAGAATTCTTCTTATCTAAGATCTTGGCCTCTCTCTCTCTCTCTCGTTGTCCGAATGGTATACCGCTTCAAATGGTATGTGTACTGCGCACCTTCAGTAATTATACTGTTTCGGGAAAGATAACAAGGTGTGATCCGACCTCAAGCTTACTTGTAAACATTGTATTCCTAACTTGACGTAAATTGAAACCTGCTAAAATCTAGGGTCAAATACCGTGTCGTTTCAATAACGAAAATTAAAATAAATATGCTAGATTTTATTAGAAATCATTGTTATGTACTGTTTAAGATAAACATTATTTATTCTTAGACATTTTCATTCTAATAAATCAATCATAAATATTCTATCCTAAAATTAATGTATCTTCGACAACAACAACGAAGTAATTTGCAGGCTTACTCCCAGTGTAATCGGAAATTATCTACCTTATGAATACTGAGTGGGCAAATCTTTGCCAAGGCTGAGTTGTCCACCTTTAGAGAGGTCGTTCATTTCCTTTCCAAAATGTTACGCTTCAGTTTCGGAAAGAAACTTATTGTTTTTTTTTTTTTTACCATTTGCGAAGCCCAGGTTAAATATTTTCGTTGAAATCGTCACACAAACAAATAAAGTAATGAAAAATGCGACGTCTGTGTCAAAGGTATTATTATTATTATTATTATTATTATTCTGTCACAGTCATCCTAATCAACTAGGTGGTTTGTAGACATTGGGGTTCCTTTAGGAGTCAGTCACTTTTCCTATGACTATAAGCACTGTTTCCAGGGAAGCACACTCTTCTGCATGAGTCCTGGAACTATACTTCGGCATCCAGTTTTTCCAGGTTCCTTTCCAGGGATCTTGGGATCGTGCCTCCTTATAGTGTCCCTATGATTATAGGGATACAATTTCCAGTGGCATAGCTATCCCATATCCTTCTTATTTCTGTTTTCAGGTCTTGATACTTATCTATTTTTTCTCTCTTTCCAACCTACTTTGGCGTCTCGGGGTATTATTATTATTATTATTATTATTATTATTATTATTATTATTATTATTATTATTATTATTATTAAGTAATCAAACGCTGGGAAGGAAAAACTTAGCTGAACTCGATGTTGTACATTGACCAAGCAAGTAGGTTTTTATATGGTTGTCTCCATCGGGGAGGGAGGCTCTCTCTCTGTCTCTCCTGAAATCCCTGCGTGCTGGAGGAAGTCATACCTTCCCCCTTGATCTCAAGGGAGTTCATTGTGAAACTGTCCTACTAAGTCGTCTCTTGGTGTCTTTAAGAGAGAGAGAGAGAGAGGTGTCCTTTGTAGTCATACACACACACACACACACACAGCAATACACTTCGGAGTCAAATTTACTACCTAATGCTCCTATGTCGACCTTCGCTGGAACCCACAGTGGCTGGGTACCTGTCGGTTACTTCATTCAAAGTTACAGTGAATGAGCTCTTTTGATATGTGGTGGACTCCAGGATCCCGAGGCTCGTTCGAAAGCAGCTGCATTTGGGGGACGCCTTCAAAGCAGCGACGACGACGATGATGATGATGATGATACGACTGAACGCACCTCCAACCTCCCTAAACAGGATGGGTGTGAGGATGACACCGGAGCGGAAGTCAGATACGGCGATTAAACCATGACCAGGTGATCTGACCGCCCGGCATGACTGACCGGGGGGAAGGGGGAAGTGTCGAAAATACTGAGCCCCCAAACCCCCTTCCCCCGACTGTCCACGAGGAAGGGGAACTGTCGAAAATGCTATATGCTCGCTTGACTGAAAAAATTTTTTTTTGAGTGGAATTTATCATAGAACGCTTTACCCCCTGAAGGAAGGTAGCGCCTTCAGTGCGCCTCACGCGGCGCACAGTAAGCATTTCTTGATGTTCTTTTACTGTACCTCCATCCATATACCTTCTTCCAACTTTGTCCTCGATACTCTCTATAATAATTTGGTTCATACGGCAAAATGCTTTTGAGGTTTTCCTCCTTGTTACACCTTTCAAACCTTTTAACTGTCAATTTCCGTTTCAGCGCTGGATACCTCTTAGGCCCCCAGCACTGGACCTTTGACCTAAGGTCTGTATTCCCTCCTGTACCACACAGACTTCATTCTTCTTCTAGTTTCCAGGCATTTGAAAATATTCTTCGGGGGATTAAAACATACCTGTGAGCAGGACAGGAATCCTGAACACTTTTGTTTGATGATAAAAATATAATTACAAAGTCCCCCATTCTCTCGAAGTCTTCGCACCACATTTGAAATCTATCGCACAAGTTACTTATAACCATTATCATACCATTTCTTCTTTGCATCTGTGTATATCTCACTCGATTATCTCTGCAAATTCCCCCTACTCGGTAAGTAAGTCTCTTTTGGGGCAAATCTTACGATGCAGCTGCTAGCCCCATACCCTCATATTAAACGCCACCAAAGTCATATAGGTAGACAAGACGTGCGTATGTGTGGATGTCTGTGTACGTACGTACGTGTGTGCACGTGACGGACGCACGATACGGTCACTAACGGTCTCTCTCGAAGATTATATATATGGCGCTTCCGAACGCTAGACTCATTGTTAGGTGGGCGCGTTCATTGTGACGCCCGCTGGAAAAATCTGTCAAAATTGAACGTTCTTGGTTCCTGGTGGGTGGCTGTGAGACATTTTTACAGCCGTTGGTGAAAGAAATTAATGAATTTTAGGTAATATCTCGTCAGATGTGGTGCGGACGCAAATTCTGCAGGAAAATAGGGTACGTGGCAACGCTGCTTACGCATCGACAACACCGCTGTAAACAAGACTGTAAAACCATTTGTCTTGCCCTTATTGTTGTTTGGGTCTAGGCGGGAAGGGGGGTGGGGGGATTCTCGGTGTTTGACCACCGAGGGGTGGGTCGGACGTAGGGGGGGGTTGGCAGAGGGAAGTTGAAACAAACAAGTATATGAACTAATATTTTAGAAATATGAATATATATATATATATATATATATATATATATATATATATATATATTTCATTTATACACCATCTAAAAGTATATGAAAAATTACATAAAAATCAAAACCTTCGTAGTTATGAACTCTGCAGTTCATCTAAATTCAAAATAAATACCCGAATATGAAAAAAAAAAGATGAAATCTACATAAACTCGTCTACAGTAACATTTACAGTTTCGGCGCTGAATGGCCTCACCGGTCCCAGCGCTATGCTTTTGGCCAAAAATTCTGTAATCTAATTCTTAGGAGACTTGCGTATGGTAAATGCGCATATGATTTCAAGAGATGATGCAAGATTAAATTCTTGAGAAAACTCTAGGTTGAGTCAGGAATTCTGTAATAATAATAATAATAATAATAATAATAATAATAATAATAGATAAACAAATCCACAAGTATGTATGTGTAAATATATCCTTGAAACATATGTATACATAAGCATAAAAGTGGATTCGTTTATACATTTCAGCGCTCCTGCTACTGTGGGTATTTTCTAATAATAATAATAACAATATATTTCTCGGTTCATTTTGCGATAGGAACCAATAATGAGAACCATCACTTATTTACAATTTACGACAGAGAACGTTACAAATATTCCTGTCTGTTGTGGTGGAGACAGACAGACAGACAGACAGAAGGGCGGACAAACAGCTTCCTTAGAATGGTCAATAATGGCAGTATTCATTATTCTCTTAGCGCCTCCAACAGCATGAGTATCGTGACTGACAATATGATGACGGTGATGGTAATTGTAATCTGTGGTACTACGACAAAAGACGCCATACTGTTGAATATGCTAACTCTCTCTCTCTCTCTCTCTCTCTCTCTCTCTCTCTCTCTCTCTCTTCTCTCTCTCTCTCTCTCTCTCTCTATATATAGATGATATATAATATGTGTGGTTCTTATATTTATGATATATACATATATAGTAACTTTATATATGTATGCATATATGTAAGCACAAACACAAACACATATAAATATACATTCTTAATTCTGAGTCGACAACCATCACAGGTGGGATTTGAGGGCGTCCACAAAGAGAAATATATCCATCAATCATCTTTCATCAAAACCTCAAAGGTACGCCTTTGATAAAATAGCTAAACTGATTTATATTTTCGAATTGTATTTTCGTCTAAGGCAGTAAAGTGAGGCCTTCTGATCGCCGATAGGTCACCGCTATTCGTTACTAATTTCATCATCTCTGTTTATCCCAGCCACAATCTGTCGCCTGGTCTTTGTTTGTTCCTTGTTGCTTTGTTTGTTCCTTGTTGACTGTCTGTTTTCTCTTTTTCAAGGAAATTTCTTAATCACTGTTGCTGCCAAACACCAGTTCAAGATCGTATACGTATACGGACGAACAAAAATGAAAACGGGCAATAGATTTGTGGATCTTATTCATGGCAAAGTATGATGATGTTCGAGATAGAGCTAGTTATATTCTCTGAATTTAGACAGCTCGTATGGGACCATCTATGAAACACCCGAAAAAATCTTGATAAAACTCATAAAAATGAAAATCATTATCTCTCCCACTTCTAACCCTCTATGATAGGGCTCAGAGAGGTCCAATGTGGATATATGGATGTGGAGTGGGTTTATTTTATTGGTAAAAATACCAATTTTTGTTACATTTCACAAGACAGACACCCCTGAAGTTAAAACAAGATGTCTGCGTAACATCCCAGCTTTGCACTTTCTGCATTCAGGTCACCTATAAGCCCGCACAAGCTCCTCGCCAGAGCCCTCTGACGGCGTTGCTGCTAACTAACAAAAACCCTCTCACGCCAGCCAAGTCACCGGAACGTAATTAATAAATTGCGGATTTCTCCAGTGAGAAACTCACCTCGTTTCCATCTCAGACGAGCGAGAACTCACGGGATGTGGGGCACAAGCCTCCTGGAGCTATCGCGGATTTTAATTGCCAATGAAGAAGAATGTGTGAGTGTGTGAACAGAGGCTGTCACGTACTTGATAATCAGTCGGCTGTGAATGGTCACCCCATGGTGAATATAGTTATCAATGGAGGAGAAAAAATCCACAGTTATGTATATGTCTGTGAATCTGTTTCTCCATTTCAAGGCTTATGCTACTTTGGGCATTATTATTATTATTATTATTATTATTATTATTATTATTATTATTATTATTATTATTATTATTATTATTATTATTTTTGCTCTATCACAGTCCTCTAATTCGACTGGGTGGTATTTATAGTGTGGGGTTCCGGGTTGCATCCTGCCTCCTTAGGAGTCCATCACTCTTCTTACTATGTGCGCCGTTCTAGGATCACACTCTTCTGCATGAGTCCTGGAGCTACTTCGGCCTCTAGTTTTTTCCAGATTCCTTTTCAGGGATCTTGGGATCGTGCCTCCTAGTGCTCCTATGATTATGGGTACAATTTCCACTGGCATATCCCATATCCATTTCATTTCTATTTTCAGGTCTTGATACTTATCCATTTTTCCTCTCTTTCTATTCAACTCTGGTGTCCCATGGTATTGCGACATCAATGAGTGATACTTTCTTCTTGATTTTGTCAATCAACGTCACGTCTGGTCTATTTGCACGTATCACCCTATCTGTTCTGATACCATATTATACCATATTATTATTATTATTATTATTATTATTATTATTATTATTATTATTATTATTATTATTATTATTATTATTATTATTCAGAAGATGGAACACTATTCAAATGGAACAAGCCCACCAAAGGGGCCAGTGACTTGATATTCAATCTTGCAAAGAATATTAAGGTGTTCTTTGGGTAAGAAGTAAGAGGAATCAAGAGGGAAATGCCAAAAAGAAGAATTCCCACTTATTAAAAGTGAAAAAAAAAATAAGTTATAAAGCAACAACAACAAAAAATAGATAAATGAAAATAAGAGTAATACCAACTGCAGAGAACCAGGTGGCTGATATATTTAGAAGTTAACCCATATAATAAGCCAATGCATACAGAGTCAGTGCAATTAAGCGACGAGTCTGGTCAATACTTGTGTGGGTGGTCACCTAGGGAAGGCAGATGATCCAGGTGCATAAACTTCTTTAAACCATTATGGGAAGCAACCTCATAATCTATATATATTATGAGGGCATAACTCGAGGGTGTCTACGGCATTCCTCAGGGTTCCATAGCTGCTCCCAATATTTAGCCTTTTGGTTCAACCTTCATTCAACGTCATTTTCCACTTTGCTGTCCAAACTCTCTAACTATTATATGTTCGTAAATCCATACATCAGTTATTGATAGAACCAGGACGAATTGGCAATGTTTGAGAGTAGTGTCAAGTTATAATAATAATAATAATAATAATAATAATAATAATAATAATAATAATAATAATAATAATAATAATAAAATCCAAGTAGATCTATCTTGTTTGTCTGCCCTGGGTGGGGACTTGATAGGTAGGGGACTAGGAGGGTATGGGGGGAGACGGTACAGGTGACATGACACATCCACCCTCCTCCTGCAAACCTGTTTGCCCGCCCCGCGTGGAATCAGAAATAGTAATTAAAAGCAATGGCTGTCTCAAGACTAAATTGAAGAAACTTGATCAGAATTGATTAGAATTTGCCAGAATTTTAAGGACGGTTTCGTGGTATCACAGCCACGCCAGCATTTGAAAATGCCTTAAAGACAATATCATTATTGGTTTCTATGACAGTTTCCATGCTATAGCGATACTGGATCAACTCCCAACCTATCTGCAAAATCCACTACGATGGTAAGGTGTCCATGTGTCCAGAACCAATACCCTTCAGAAATCGGACGCACCGTTGACCAGTAGGTTGTCAGGCCACGATAATGAAGTCCTCAAAACTTGCTAGCTATGGTGGCGACAGCATAGTACCATAAGCTTATTAATAATATTCGAAATGATTAATATACTCGACGAGGAATCTACCATCTTCAATAGGATGGTGATAAGAGGAGATATCGAGATATATTTGTCTCTTATCTATTTTTATCTCTCTCGGTTCGTCTGGGAGACATCGCAGATTTGTAAAATGAAATGAATAATGACTGAAAATATACAAAATGCATATTTCTTGGAGACGTGATATGTATAATTCTTACAAGACTTATATATACCTGTCACTGGTGTCTACTAGTTACAGGTGTCTTCTCGGAAGAGAGAGAGAGAGATTTTGACGTCTGATTCTTGCAAATACTTTACTATCTGATTAATGTTATACTTTTATAAACAGAGAGAGAGAGAGAAAGAGAGAGAGAGAGAGACACCTATAAACGCACATACACACACACGCGAGAGAGAGAGAGAGAGGATTTAACCCCTATAAACACACACGAGAGAGAGAGAGAGAGAGATTCAACCCCTATTAACACACACACCACACACACTAGAGAGAGAGATCTATAAACGCACACACACACGAGAGAGAGAGAGAGAGAGATTCAACCCCTATAAACACACACACACACACGAGAGAGAGAGAGAGAGGGCGTTCTCCCCCAACGCCCGCTGGTTCAGAGAGCAGGTTTACTGGTAGGGTCCCTCTGTTAAATGGCCCTGAGGGGGTGCTATCCGAATTCTCTGTCCCGTTATGAACTCTTGCTTCTTCTCATTTTTTTTTGTTTATTTGTTTATTTGCATTTCCTTCTCTTATTCCTTACGACTATAAGACCTTTATCGATCCGGATATTACGAATATTATTGAAATAAGTGAAGGAGTTGAGAGTAGCACTTACTTATACATTTTTTTTTACAATTTGAACTTAAATAATATCTATTATTTCAGTAGCTGTTAGAAAGGAATTACTAAGGCATTTTGCTCTCTCTCTCTCTCTCTCTCTCTCTCTCTCTCTCTCTCTCTCTCTGTTATGACATAGAACGAAACGATAAAGATTTGCCGAAAGATTAGTCCACGAAAATATAGTAGCGAGAGAGAGAGAGAGAGAGAGAGAGCATTTAACATCTGTCTTTCGCAAATACTTTCCAATCCAGATATTGGTAGATTCGTATAAAAGAGAGAGAGAGAGATAAACAAACATCACTATAGTCTGCGTAACCGACCATAACATCTGCGCCTCCTTAATATTCTCTGCTTAGCGAAGAATTCAGTCGAGAGGTCAGACAGTTATACAGTGGGATGCCCCCACCCCCCCCCCCTATCCCCCGCCCCCGCACCACTTTGAATTCCTAAGTGCACGCACTAGTACACTTTGACTCTTTCAAAGGTATAGGGGGTTTGCTACCAACCACAGTCGAGCAACTGCCGAAGCTTTCGGCCACAGTCCGGTAATGGCCTGTGTCGTTGGCACCTATAGCGGTGCCAGCCGCAAGATCATGGCTATCTACTGAGGCTAGAGGGCTGCAATTTGGTACATTTGATAAATGGATGCTGGATGTTCCAAGTACCAATTTGCAGCCGTCTAGCCTCACCGGTTTTGAAGATCTGGGGACGGACAGAAAAAGTGCCATCTCTCTAATGGTTCTCTTATATGGACAACTAAAAACTAGAACCCTTCATTTATTCATTATTCACCAAAAGAAATATTATACACATCCATCACTGCCTTTACTCATTGGCTGATTCATTCATAATGCAGTCAGACGAATATCTGTGTCGATTTCAAAATGTTATTCATCATTCATTATTCTGGTGAAAGCTCATTCACTATGCATTATACTGAGGAATATCGACCATTCACTCAATTCATCAGATACGATAAATAACGGCATCATCTTTCATCTACTGATACAAAAAATATTGGTCATTGTAAAACTGATTTCGTAGAAAATATACAATTTAGACCAAAATGCCAAGCCCTGGGGACGGATGAGGTCATTCAGCAAATCGTTAGAGAAGGTGGACAGTAAGATGGAAGAGAGAGAATGATCTGAAGTGATGCTTACAGTGCACCGGGTGGGTTTTGTAGCGTTTTCAACCAAGATTAACAAATAAATTATAATTGGATGGTTTAAAGTCACTTTGGAATCATTTAAAAGAATCATTACACATCTGGGGAGGTCTACAAGGGTCTACAAGTAAATACAAAGGTCTACAGAAGTCTACAAAGGTCTACAAAGATCTACAGATGCCTTAAGAGGTCTACAGAGGGCTGCTACAAAGGTCTACGAATGCCTTCAGTGGTCTATAAAGGTCTACAGAGATCTACAGATGTCTCCAGATGTCTATAAAGGTCTACAGAAATCTACAGAGGTGTAAAGATACCTACAGAGAACTAGAGAGGTCTACAAAGGTCTACAGAGATCTAGAAAGGTCCACAAAGACCTAGAAAAGTCTAGAAAGGTCCACAAAGACCTAGAAAAGTCTAAAGAGGTCTATAAAGATCTAGAAAGGTCTACAGAGATCTACAGAGATCTACAAAGATATAGAAAGGTCTACGGAGATCTACAAATGTCTATATAGGTCTACAGATGCCCACAGACGTCTATAAAGGTCTACAGAGAACTAGAAAGCTCAACAGAGAACTACAAAGGCCTACATAGGTCTACAGATGCCCACAGATGTCTATAAAGGTCTACAGAACTCTAGAAAGGTCTACAGAGATCTACAGGGGTCTATTGCAAATAGCTTCCGGCCTATTGGAGAGAGAGAGAGAGAAAGAAAAGAGAGAGAGAGAGAGAGAGAGAGAGAGAGAGAGAGAGAGAGAGAGAGAGAAAGGTGCATTTAACCACCTCGAGAACAATCATCTTATTAGCATCGTCTAAATTCCAGTGACGAAGAGAAACCAGCTGGAAACTGGAGAACAATTGAACGCGCCCGAGTAATGGGCCACTTCCTCTCTCTCTCTCTCTCTCTCTCTCTCTCTCTCTCTCTCTCTCTCTCTCTCTCTCTCTCTCTCAGCTTTGAAAGGCAGAGCCTCATAACTCAGGGAATCAGAGACTGCCTTCGAATGGCGCGTGACGAAGGTAGTGAATCAGCTGCCTGGTAGTTACTGAACTGTCGTGGCGTGCAGCCACGGCTATAGTAAATCACATCAACCGTGCATCTGACGCGTAGGCCACCACCAGTCCCTTACGACGCTCCTGGTTGGCTGTTGATAAGCCAATCACGGGGCTGGAAATTCTAACAGTCTCTCTCTCGAGAGAGAAAGAGTTAACATTAGGCAGGATATATAGTATGTTCCACCACTCCTGAGGGACACTTTTGCAAAGACGTATCCCTCAGGAGTGGTGGAAGATACTACTATACATCCTGCCTAATGTGAACTTTCTCTCGAGAGAGAGAGACTGTGAGAGTTTCCAAAGCCCTGTGATTGGCTTATCAACAGCCAAACAGAAGCGTCGTAAGGGACGGGTGGCCTAGACGCCAGATGCACGGTTGATGTGAATCTACTCTATAGTAGGGCATGGTTCTAGCAACCTCATCCCCCGAGAATGCGAATTTTCACGCCCCAAGATGACCTAGTTTCATAGTCGTTACTTCTTAGGGTTCTACTGAATAAGAAAAACCAAATTCACTCAGAACACTGACTTACAATTGGAAAGAATCATCACATGGGGACACGTGACATACATATTCAATATATATATAGATATTCCCTGGGTTAAACCACCCAGTTCATATGAATCAGTCGGTGCGTGAGCACTGCAGCGCTGCTCCCATTATCAGATGATACCCGGTGCCCACGCTTGGCACTCTTTTGATGTCGTTGGTGTTGTTGGAACTCTGGCTGCTTTTTCGTTCTTTATGTTTATTTGTAGTTTATATATATATATGTATATATATATATCTATATATATATATATATATATATATATATATATATAATATATATGCAGAGAGAGAGAGATATTTGGTAAATGTTTTTAACCTTCTGTATATTACTGAAGTCATATATCTCTGTATGTCTGTCTGTCTGCTTTTTGTCTCTCTCCTAAATCGGAGTTTTCCTTTTCAATCTACGTTGTTTTACAAAAGCTTTTCTCTCTCTCTCTCTCTCTCTCTCTCTCATCTCTCTCTCTCTCGGTCTCTCTCTCTCTCTCAGACTGAGTAACAGAACATCACAAATCCCTAGATAAGTCAAAGTAGAAGAGAAAAATGAATAAAGCAGACCCACTGGCTTATTCTTAGCCTAATCCCTGGTCGGGGTTGCCGTTTTTGATGAACCTTCTTCTTTGGTAATCTCCACGTCTGGACTGCTAGTTGTAGCACTTTACAGTGTCGTTACACCCGCTAGGCCACCTGCTCCCACAGTGAATTTCGGATCGTTCAGTCAGGCTACTTGAGTGTAATTAGGCGTTTTCTTCATTCCCCTTGATTACTTAGCTTTGGAATTCAGTTTATATGTGTGTAACTCCTAACGGATATTGATTTTACAACCAGTAATATCAATGAATCTATATATATATATCTATTTGGTAACAATGCTTCAATTTTTTATACTATCTATCTATCTATCTATCTATAATCTACTATCTATATATATCTAATATATATATATTGCTATATATATATATATATATATATAATATATATATATATATATATATATATATATAGCTAGACACATAGATAGATGATAGATAGATAGATAGATAAATAAATAAATAAATAATAGTTGAATCCCTGATACCAAAAACCTGTATATGTGTATATATAGGTCAGGGAGGTGAATATCATTTTTGGCTATGCGGGGACCCGCCTACCCAGGACTCCCCCCCCCCCACCCCCCCGCCCAACACACCTTATACGACCACGAGCCGTCATAGGGGCGTATAGGACAGTATCACTATTACTGCAAATGTTAAAAGTTGAATAGACATTTCATGGCTTCTCAAACTCGCAGTCATTTCAGTATACATAGAAATGACTATATAGGAACGTCATACGGGGAATTAAAATGCGCATATATAGTATATACGTACACCAGGGCGTTATGCTGTATATACCTAATCCTCATCCGCATGACTCTGTTATGCGATACTACTTGTAATACGAGCAGCGGGATCCCTACATAGTTAGCAGCCAAGAGGAACAAGTTTTTGGGTGCTATTTCTAAACTGGATTATTCACGCGTTATTTCTCTCTCTCTCTCTCTCTCTCTCTCTCTCTCTCTCAGCTGATAAGCCAGAGTTCTGTTGCCAGGTGAATTATGTATTAAGACATTAGGCTGAGAGAGAGATGATTATGGATTCGACATGACGCAAAATGCTATCTTGAAGAGAGAGAGAGAGAGAGATCAGTGCTTCGTCAGTTAACATAATATAATTTCCCCTACGATTCATTCCCAACTCAGTGGATGTAACCATCACCTAAAAAATATCAAATATCATATCTTCTCTCTCTCTCTCTCTCTCTCTCTCTCTCTCTCCAGCAATCCCAAGGAACGCAGTTATGTCGCTCGAATCTTGTCACCGAATTTCTCACATGTATCTACAACGATAATTCGCTTACTCTAGGAGTAAGCCTTACAAACTACTTCGTCGTTTATTGTTGGTTGGGGGGGGTGGGGGGGTTAGGAAAGGTCTGTAGAAGAGCTTAAAAAGGTCTGAAAAAGGTCTTTAAAGATACAGGAATTATAGAATAGGATATTTGCGATTTATTCATTAGAATGAAAATGTCAAAAATAAATAATGTTTATGTTAAACAGGACAGGACAATTATTTCCAATAAAATATACCGCATTTACTTTAATTTTCGCAGGTCAAATAACGCACTATTTGACCGTAGATTTTAGCCCGTGCCCCGAGCAAGCTGGCGGTCGGATCAGGCCCTGTTTTCTTATGTGAAATTGATCTGGCTCTTCTGCTTATACCTATTTCGTTTTGACACTGATTATTCAAAACAAAATGAACAATTTTGTAAATGAAAAGCTCTACACAGAAACTTGCATTTTTTTTTTTTTTTTTTTTTTTTTTTTTTTGCTGCTATCACAGTCCTCCAATTCGACTGGGTGGTATTTATAGTGGGGTGGGGCCGGGTTGCATCCTGCTCCTTAGGAGTCCATCACTTTTCTTACATGTGTGCCGTTTCTAGGATCACACTCTTCTGCATGAGTCCTGGAGCTACTTCAGCTTCTAGTTTTTCTAGATTCCTTTTCAGGGATCTTGGGATCGTGCCTAGTGTTCCTATGATTATGGGTACGATTTCCACTGGCATATCCCATATCCTTCTTATTTCTATTTTCAGATCTTGATACTTATCCATTTTTTCCCCCTCTTTCTCTTCAACTCTGGTGTCCCATGGTATTGCGACATCAATGAGTGATACTTTCTTCTTGACTTTGTCATAAACGTCACGTCTGGTCTGTTTGCCACTGTATCACCCTATCCGTTCTGATACCAATAGTCCCAGAGGATCTTTGCCTGATCGTTTTCTATCACTCCCTCATGGTTGGTGCTCGTACCACTTTATTACTGCAAGGTACCTGATGTTTCTTGCACAGGCTCCAGTGGAGGGCTTTTGCCACTGAATCATTGCCTCTTTTTGTACTGGTTCTGTGCAAGTGCCGGCCATTCGCTTGCTATGTGGTTTATGGTTTCATTTTTCGTATTGCACTTCCTACATATGGGAGAGATGTTATTTCCGTCTATCGTTCTTTGAATATATCTGGTTCTTAGGGCCTGATCTTGTGCCGCTGTTTTCATTCCTTCAGTTTCCTTCTTGAGCGCTCCCCTTTGTAGCCATTGCCACGTGTCATCGCTGGCTAGTTCTTTAGTCTGTCTCATGTATTGTCCGTGCATTGGTTTGTTGTGCCAGTCCTCTGTCTGTTTGCCATTCTCCTGTCTTCGTATATTTGTGGTTCTTCGTTTACTTTTATTAGTCCTCTTCACTGCCCACTGCTTGACTCTTGACCACTCGTCTTCACTGGTTTTCAGATATTGCCCCAGTGCTCTGTGTCGATGTTGACGTAGTCCTCTATACTTAGTAGTCCTCTCCCTCCTTCCTTTCGTGTTATGTATAGTCTGTCCGTATTTGCTCTTGGGTGTAGTGCTTTGTGTATTGTCATTTGTTTCCTGGTTTTTCTGATCTATGCTGCGGAGTTCTGCCTTCGTCCATTCCACTATTCCTGCGCTATATCTGATTACTGGCACTGACCATATGTTTATGGCTTTTATCATATTTCCGGCGTTGAGTTTTGACTTGAGTATCGCCTTGATGTCTCTGCATGTGTTATTATTATTATTATTATTATTATTATTATTATTATTATTTATTATTATTATTATTATTATTATTATTATTGTTGTTATTTTTAATAGATGAACCCTATTCATATGGAACAAACCACCAAAGGGGCCACTGACTATAAATTCAAGCTTCCAAAATATTATTATATTATTATTATTATTATTATTATTATTATTATTATTATTATTATTATTATTATTATTATTATTATTATTATTATTATTCAGAACATGAAAGCTATTCGTATGGAAACATTTCCACCACCAAAGGAGCCACGGACTTGAAATTCAAGTTTCCAAAGAATATTAAAAAGTGTCCATCAGGAAGAAGTAAGAGAGTAAAGGGAAATAAAGAAAAAAAATAAATGAATGAATAACAAACAGATAAAAACGTTCTAAAATGCAAGGAGTATAGCATCAGGGTATAGCAATGCTCTGCACTTTCTCCTTGACCTCCTGAAGAAGAATTCCAAGTGCACGAACTCCTCTGTAAGAGGCCGTATAAATTAATATATATATATATATATATATATATATATATATATATATATATATATATATGATATATATTATATATATATATATATATATATATATATAGTATGTATAACTGAATCATGAAAGTTAGGAACGTGATAAATCCATAAATAAAGATATATGCCACAAAGGAAAAATAAACGAAGGAGGATCTGCAAGACTTTTCGACGTTAAACGTTCTTTACTAAGCAGAAACTTAGTAAAGGACGTTTAACATTGAAAGGTCTCGCAGATCCTCCTTCGTTTATTTTCCCTTCGTGCATATAACTTTATATATATATATATATATATATATATATATATATATATATATATATATATATATATATATATATATATATATATATATATATATATATATATATATGTTCCTGTGACAAAACTACACCATTGGAAATCTAAAGTTGGGAAAAGATGGAAACGTTAAAATAAAAAAAATATATAAGATATATCACCTCACTTTCTCAAATCGATTGGCAATTTCTCTTTTGGTAATTCTCAAGAAATTGTCGTGGAGAGAAATTACTGAAATTGCCTGTAATTATTTTGCAGCTTCAAAAGTTGAAAGACATTTTCATTTTCTTTTTTGTTGGCTGATGTGGCTCTCAGAGGGGAAGTGCCATCAGCGCACCTAATGCGGTGCACTGTAGGCATTACTTTAAGAAGGGTCTTTGCAGGTGGGGGGTGGGGGTACCTGGTGCTAATCTCTCCCCCGAGATTTTTTCTTGGGGGGGGGGGGGCGCGAAAAATAAAGGCATTACAGAACATACACACACACACACAATGTTTCTTAATCATTTTTTCTGAAAGAAAACTATTGTGCCTGCTATGTCCGTCCGCACTTTTTCTCTCCGCCCTCAGATCTTCAAAACCACTGTGGCTAGAGGGCTGTAAATTGGTATGTCGATCATTCACCCTCCAGTCATCATGCATACCAAATTGCAGCCCTCTAGCCTGAATAGTTTTCATTTTATTTAAGGTAGAGAGAGAAAGAGAGAGAGAGAGAGAGAGATCTTCAAAACCACTGAGGCTAGAGCGCTGTAAATTGGTATGTCGATCATTCACCCTCCAGTCATCAAGCATACCAAATTGCAGCCCTCTAGCCTCAGCAGATCTGGCACTCTAGAAGTGCCAACAACACAGGCCACCACTGAGCCACGACTGGCACAGAAAACTCGATCGTGGCAGAGACACTTAGGCCCATTTTTTACTCGTTTGACTTTCCTGTCTGGCTGGTTGGTTGCGAGAGTCCAAAGGTCCATGGCAGGCCTCTTGTGCGCTTATCTAAGTAAAACATGGACGACGCGACCTAGTAGTGGTCGTGACACTCGTATCTTTAGCTTGAAGGGAGATTCGGCTTCCTCGAGGGAATACTTAGGGCATGTGGTAGTTAGTCGACTGTAGCATGGCTGAGCTGGATATATATATATATATATATATATATATATATATATATATATATATATATGAGTTTAACTAGAATCTACATAATTATCAATCAATCAATTAACAAAGTAATCAATCAATCAGTCCACTTTTGTATTTTTTTTCACAAGACTTAAGAGAGTTGTCACGTGATGAGCGATTGGTTCACGGTTCCAACACTCTCGCACCCGAAGAAGGAAGATGGCGGCCGAACAGCTTTCGGTAATCATTATTACGAGACTGTGGGACTGACAGATGGCGGCTGCTGCTGGAGGGGTGCTTAACGGCTGTTCCTGAAGTTAGCGTGCATTCCCTTGGAGAGAGAGAGAGAGAGAGAGAGAGAGACTGCGTGACAATGATTGGACGTCATTATGTCCCCAAAGTGCGGGGAGATCACACGCATCGAAAAAAAAAAAAGTGTCAATTTCAACCATCGCTGGGAAAATCGCTAACTCCATTTTGTATAGATAGATATATAAATTCGTGGGGTGATGTGACTACCTTGCCCCCGCCCCCCAACCCCTTACCAGGGTGGTATAGTAGTGGCTTGGTTTGCGAGCGCTTACTATGGTTTTCCTCCTGCAAGCACGGTCTAGGTATCATAAGTTTAGGTGGAGGATACATCAGTTAACTGCTTCGTCTCCTTTTAAAAAAAAGAGTCCTTTGAAGGACGTGTATACAAATTGCCTTCCTCCTGAATGGGTCCCAGGGTGTTAGTTGCTTTCCTCAACCACACATTGGTCGACCTTTCGACCCTAACTATGCAAGCAATTGGTCTCGGTAACTTCAATTTCTTTCTGTCTCATTCACTCTCAACATCAATGCTTCTATTCTGTAAAGGAGAGTTGGCTCAGCAGTCTCTTCATACATGCTAGCCCTGATTTAATCAAGAATTGACTTCCTATTGCATCCTAAATTAACTCATTATAGGCACTCTCAGATGCTTGCACAAATCAACCACTCCCATATTTGTATGTCATGCTCAGGCACTGCTCTTTCTACCTAAAGGTGATTAATTCTTTCTTTGCCATAAAAATTATGGCAAAGAAAGGCAGAAGCATTTGTGCAAACGGTTTTGGAAGACAGGGAGTGTCTAAGGATGCAAAAGTTTGGATGTATGGGAGGATTGTTGAGCCAATTCTCCTGTATGGAAGTGAAGCATGAATACTGACCTTGAAAACATTTTAAAAATGTAGAAGATTATGGAAGAGATGCGAAGTGTCTAGGGAAGCAAAAGCTAGGATGTATGGGAAGATGGTTAAGCCACCTCTCCTGTATGGCAGTGAAGCACGAATGCTGTACATGAACAAATGAAAAAAAAGGTAGACAGCTATTGAGATGAATACTTTGTAAAATATACATGAAAAATAAACAGGGGCTGGAGTACTGAGGAAAAGACAGATTTTAAAATTGAATGTGGTCTGAAAATGAAACATGGAAGTAATTTTAGGGGTGGCCTGGTCATGTTGAAAGAATGGAAGATGGATATGTATAATGTCTACGTATAAAAAAAATGTATTCCCAAAAGAAAATGAGAACTGAGGAACTTCCTTGCATTCTAAGACACTTTTTTTTTTATCATTCATTGATTAATTGACTTTTTCTCCCTTTTTACACCTTAATATTCTTTAGAAGCTTCAGTTTCAAGTCAGTGGTCCCCTTTGGTGGTGGACTTGCTCCATATGGATAGGGTTCAACGTCTGAGTAATAACAATAATAATAATAATAATAGAATGTATAAATGCCGTCCTCGATCTATAAATCTTAGCTAATCAAAAAGACAATACAGACATTCGCCTAACGACTTAATTACAAGAGAGATCGGAGAAATGGACGAGCACACTATAGGAACGGGGTGATTGACAGCTCTGGGTGGGAGGGAGAACCACAATCTTTGTAGTGGCCCTCCCCCCCCCGCCTTTTTTTTTCTAACCACACACATAAACACATCCAGACCAGTGCCGGATGGAAGTCATTTTCTCGCACGGACGGAGTTTGAAGGTCTCTCTCTCTCTCTCTTTCTTCTTCTTCTTCTTCCGTCGTATTCGTTGTTGGTATATAGAGGAATGATTAGTAAAAATTTTATCTTCAGTTTCCATAAGACGCATAAAGCAACTTCCCTAGATTTATCCTTTTACTTTTCAAAATGATCACAAACGTCTGATCCACACACATCATCTTCCTTGTCTTCCCCTATCAAAACTCCTTTTATCCCCCCGAGCTTAATGATATATAAAGGGGCTACTATTCCTCTCTCTCTCTCTCTCTCTCTCTCTCTCTCTCTCTCTCTCTCTCTCTCTCTCTCTCTGCCTCTCTCTCTCTCTCTCTCTCTCTCTCTCTCTCTCTCTCTCAGCTGATGCTAAAGGAAGTGCTTAACAGGAAACTAGCAGAATGCCAAGTACTAAAGTCCTACCTATCTCATTTCCTTTGAACGTTTCCTGTGGCTCAAGCTGAATATATATATATATATATATA
Source organism: Macrobrachium nipponense (assembly GCF_015104395.2). Classification (NCBI taxonomy): domain Eukaryota; kingdom Metazoa; phylum Arthropoda; class Malacostraca; order Decapoda; family Palaemonidae; genus Macrobrachium; species Macrobrachium nipponense. Next base: position 30,644,886 of record NC_087222.1, read on the forward strand.
TATATATATATATATATATATATATATATATATATATATATATATATATATATATATATATATATATATATAGACACACACACACACACACACACACACATATATTTCAGCCTTTACTCTTGTACATTTTCGATCGAACTCCAGACAATGGAACCAAATACTGCAAAGATGACAACTTTACGAACATCAACAAAGCTTAAAAGGCCATAGAACCATTTTAATGCATGCAAAATTCATTGCATTTCCATTAATTATTATCTAGGAAATATTATATATATATTATGATAAAAAAATAGGACATTTTTAATCCGGGTCCTTTGTAATCGGCTCTCAACTTACCCATGATCTCATCATCCAAGGTCAGAGCGTTTCAAAACATTAGTACAGTTTCAACGGCTAAATGCAGAACGCGCTTCGAATAATGACGCCATAGTACGCAACAAATGAAAATCATTAATGAAATATCAAATATGACGGAGTAATTAACACGAAATACTTCTTTATTTACTATTTAAAACGACCTTGTTTGAAGCCGCCTCCTGTCAGGAGCGTTCCGTCAAAAAATAATCATCTGAAAGACGTTAAGTGGCGTTCTTCGTCGTGGGAGGTTGAAACGCAATATTTTCTGCCTATTTTAGAGCTTTTAATGATTTATGTTGTATTTAAATTTGATATAAAAGTTTATTTTAATATTATAAATTAAAATATACTAAAATATATCGTTATGAATCAAGATAATTGAAGGATATCCAGCAAATAAGAGACAGTTGACCGACGGAACGCCTCCACCGTTGTTGTTATTGTTTGTTGACGTCGACGTCGACTTCGTCTCGCTGCACCGAGGCCGTCTTTTCTCTCCCATTGTAAGGTAATGACGGCTCTTGTTTCCCCTTTCAATCGCTCTCAGTCGCCGGAATAAACCTTAAACTAGATAAAACCGATGTCAAAATGGCGATATCGTATTAGGGGGAGTCGCCAGAGAGGCTTGAGCTGGGCTCAGGACTCCTTCCTTCCTACCTAGGTTGGGATGCCGTAAGGGGGCTGCCCTGGGCCCCCCGTTTTAGGGCAACTTTTAGAATTGGACGTGATTTAAGGGCGGTTGCGGGCGAATGGCGGGGTTCATTTCGGTCCTCAAGTGATGGGTTAGGTTTGGTTTCTAGGGGGAGGGGACTGGGAACCATTTGGTAGCAACAGGATTTAATAGGCCTCCCTATTTTAACCTCTTAATATGTTAACATATCTTTATGGATTAGCCTAACGTTAATTTTGGGATGGGCCAATGGGGGGGTATTTCTACCCAAGGGGCAATTAAACATTTGGTAACATTTACTAGCCTATAGGGTAAAAAACCGCATGGTACAGGGGTGGACCATGTACGATCAATGTGTACAACCCCCAAAAAAGTACATTATAACGCGTCCTGACATCGGAGATGGGGATCAGACGTGACTTCTTGTTGGTGAGAAACGGAGCTAAAGACCTCTACTCGGTGTCAGCAGGACGCATTATAATGTACTTTTCTTGGGGTTGTACACATTGATCGTACATGGTCCACCCCTGTACCATGCGGTGTTTTACCCTAAGAGAGTTTAAGAATCATCTCCAGAATGGCTGGAAATTATAGGGTAAACAATCACGGACTACTAGGTATCCATCGTCATCACGCTGGCCAGGCCTTATTCACTCGATATTTAATAGGTGAAACAAGATTACAATAAGCACTTTAAGTTTCCTACATTGTCAAAAGAATGAAGTCCTCAACATATGTATATATGAAAGCCCTATGACTAAAATAAGCATGTGAGCTCTCACAAAATGTTTTCAAGGCAGTGAAATCCAATATGGCAGCAATCGTGAGGCTGGCCGGTCTAACCACGGACAATCTACCATCTTCCCAGCCTTCCCAGCACTCATTTGAACAATGTTAGCGTATATAGCCTATGTAACGTTTATTGATCTTACTCAAGATTGCAGTTGTAATCAGCACAATAAAACAATTTTTTTGCCTATATTAGTGAAAGTAAGAAACTTTTTATTCCCGGGGTCATGTTTTAGACTGAATTCACTTTTTACCTTGTAATCGGTGGTTTTATCCTTACTGCCATCACAACTGAAACTTCACAGTGCTTATTTTGATTGTAATTATCACATTTTGGTCTTAATTCATCCACATTGCTGTTCCTGGTTCCTAAGTACAGGCAGACCCCAGGTTACGACGGTCTTGGCTTACGACGTTCCAAGGTTACGACGCTTTTCAATTATATTCATGTATGATGAAAAATGCCATAAGAATGCAGTTTACATAGTTTTCAATGCACCCAAAGAATTAAAAGTAAGGTTTCCTTAGGATTTTTGACGATGTTCCGGTTTACGACGATTTTCGTCTTACGACGCGTCTCAAAAACGGAACCCCCGTCGTAACCCGGGGACTGCCTGTAGTCACTCCGCAAACACAGTTACGAGAAGCAGACGACAACACTGATTATGAGGTGCAAAGCTTTATTCCCTTAATTGTTTACTTTACTCATTATTTGGTTTAACTCTATTTCAAAATGTTTATTTAATTCATGTCTATTATCCCTTTTTTGCAACCAAATTAACCCCGAAAAATTACAAATATTTCGGATGTATACTTACGAGCAGACGACGCGAGGAAAAATGACTCATTGTTGCCAATCTAGTGGAGCTTCACACATACGCCGATGCATTTACAAACTTGTTTCCATGAATTCTAGTTGTCATAGTAATGCAGTAATGATAAAATTGCTTTGATATGTATATATGCTACAAATAGATACGCTAATTTCACTTATTTCCCCGGTTTTGTGTCTCATACCCTGTTTGGAGAGTAAACACATACCAATTGACAACACTGATAAACAATTGAAGAGCGCAAAACGCCGCAAAGAAAGTCGTAGTCCCCTTCGATAAGTATGGTTAGAGGTCAAGTGTACGATTGTTGTGATGAAAGTGCCCCAGCGTGTATGATTACAAGTGGTGTGCGGATTTAGCACAGGAAATGGGAAGTTTATTGACACAAGCAACTCCGCAAACATCGACATGGCGTCAATCTTCTAAATATTCCGAGTTGTAAGTAAAAATATCGAAAGCGTTTTGGTGGTGTGGGCACTGCATTGGCCACCCTTTTCATTACCCTCTGTTTAAATCTTAAAATATGGCCTTAATTTTTAACTTTGGAAAAAATACTTACTTCGAAAGGAGAGTAGAGGTCTTTAGCTCCATCTCTCACCAACAACAACTCGTGACTGATGACCATCTCCGGTGTCAGGACGTGTTAAAAGTACTTTTTCGGAGGTAGGCCTAGCCGTGGTAGTCGGTGAGTTGGCCAGTCCACGCAGTGTTTTACCTTATAGGGTAAACAACCGAATGAACTGGCCAACTAACCGTCTACCGCGTTTTTGGCCACCCTCCGAAAAAGTACTTTTAACACGTCCTGACACCAGAGATGGTCATCAGTCATGAGTTGTTGGTGGTGATAGCAGGAGCTCAAGACCTCTACTCTCCTATCGAAGTATTTTCTCCAAAGTTAGAAATTAAGGCCATATTTTAAGATTTAAACAGAGGGTAATGAAAAGTGTGGCCAATGCAGTGCACACTACCCCCATGACGCTTTCAAAATTTTTACTTACGATTAAAAATGTTTGTCTAGAAGATTGACGCTATCTCGATGTTTGCGGAGTCGCTTGTGTCAACAAACTTCCCATTTTCTGTGCTAAATCCGCACACCACTTGTACCCGTAGACGCTGGGGGCACTTTCATCACAACAATCGTAAACACGACTTCCAACCACTACTTATCCAAGGGAACTACGGCATTCTTTGCGGCGTTTTGCGCTCTTCAATTGTTTATCAGTGTTGTCAATTGGTATGTGTTTACCCTCCAAACTGTGTATAAGACTTACACAAAACCGGGGAAATAAGTGAAATTAGCGTATCTATTTGTAGTATATATACATATTACAGCAATTTTATAATTACTGCATTACTATGACAACTAGAATTCATGGAAAGAGTTTATAAATGCATCGGCGTATGTGTGAAGCTCCACTAGATTGGCAACGATGAGTCATTTTTCCTCGCGTCGTCTGCTCGTAAGTATACATCCGAAATATTTGTAATTTTTGGGGGTTAATTTGGTTGCAAAAAAGGGATAATAGACATGAATTAAATAAACATTTTGAAATAAAGTTAAACCAAATAATGAGTAAAGTAAACAATTAAGGGAATAAAGCTTTGCACCTCATAATCAGTGTTGTCGTCTGCTGCTCGTAACTGTGTTTGCGGAGTGACTACTTAGGAATCAGGAACAGCAATGTGGTTCAAGTGCAATGTGGAATGAATTAAGACCAAAATGTGTATAATTACAATCAAATAAGCACTGTGGAGTTTCATTTGTGATGGCAGTAAGGATAAAACCACCGATTACAAGGTAAAAGTGAATTCAGTCTAAACCATGACCCCGGAAATAAAAAGTTTCTTACTTTCATTAAATGTAGGCAAAAAATTGTTGTTTTATTGTGCTGATTACAACTGCAATCTTGAGTAAGATCAATAAACGTTACATATATACGCTAACATTGTTCAAATGAGTGCTGGGAAGGCTGGGAAAGATGGTGGATTGTCTGTGGTTAGACCGGCCCAGCCACACGATTGCCGCCATATGCCATACAGGTACTATCCGACTTACAACCTACTCGACATACGACCACTCGTACTTACAACCTTACTTCAGCAGTTGACCATTGAGTTACTTGGCACTGCGCCATCTCATGAGAACTCTCATCACTCAGGCATGAGAACTCTCATCACTCAGGCAGCATCAGTTTGAGTTACCCTGCCCCATCTGCAGCATCATTTGGTATTAACTGTACTGTAGACTGAATTGCAAACCAGTTTACGTAAGAATCGACTTCTGACATGCATGCAAGAACCTAACCCCATTGTAACTCAATGCATGAGTGTACGTAATATATACTATTACATAAATGATTAAAATGTATTAGTAGAAGTACATTATGGTAAAAAGATTGAAATAATGATTGTACATTACATTACAGTACTAAGTAGGCACTTTTATATAGCAAAGGTTTGATAAGTATACTCTACCCAGTATGTTGGCCCACTTTCTAAGGTTCGACTTACATCCATTCTGACTTATAACCAGTGGGTCGGAAACCAAACTGGTTGTAAGTAGGATAGTACCTGTATTGGATTTCAAAACTGCGTTGAAAACATAGTTTACGAAGAGCGTCACATGCTTATTTTAGTTCGTATGGGGCTTTCATATATCACATTATGTTGACGAAACTTCAATCTTTTGAATGGTATGCTTAAAGTTGCAATTGTATTCTTGTTTTCACCAAATTAGATATTGAGTGAATAAGGCCTGGCCAGCGCGATGACGATGGATCGTCCGCGGGTTTGTTTACCCTATAGGAGGAGATTGAAGAATCATCTCGAGAATGCCTGGAAATTTTATAGAAAAATACTTGGGGGGTTGGGGGGTGGGGTAAGCCCTACCCTGACCAAGTCAGGCACAATTCCCCAGGTTAGGTTAGGTCAAAGGTAGGGTTAAACTTTGCTTTATACGAGTTGCGCGGCCAAATTCCCACCAGTTGCCAACCATGCAGTTAATAGTGCCATTTTTGCCCCCCCCCCCCCCCCCCCCCCCCCCCCCCCCCCCCTTGCCTCCAGCTGGTCAGGGCACAACACCCTAAGTTAGTTAGGTAGGTAAGATCTAGATCTGGTTAGGTCAGGACCTGGCATCATATGGGAAAAATTACGTCCATTTATGTATGAGGAACCTGTCCTGCTCGACAACTGGCGGGAATCAGGCCGCGCAACTAACGTTAAGTTTAGGGTTATAATGGATTACATTTTGGTAAAACTAAAGTATTTAAAGAGATTTATTCCCATTCCCTCTCTTTGTCGACCAGGAGTGTTCCTCACCTAGTTGATGATTTTGTTTGTGTTTATGATATTTCCTTGGGGTTTGTGTCTTGAAAGTTAGACTGGAGGTCTGCTTTAGTTCTCATTAGAGTTGGTATATACCTGTCCTATGAATTTTATTTTATTCATTAGACACGATGAAATAGCTTCTGTTCATGAATGATAACTCAGTCTGTTGGTGTATTTTTTCTATATAGCCTATGATAAGGTGATAACTGAAATGCTTAGTTTCTTTTTTTTTAGGAGTTTTGCTTATGGCGTTAACTCCTCGTACCAAAAATTGTGAGGCAGATAACATCACCACTGCTTAACCTGCCTTTCGGTTTGTGTCAGTTTACACAAATGCAAGAAATGATTCTTCTCATTTGTAAAAGGCTAAAAACTGTCAGATCTTTTACATAAAAGTCACATCTTTTACGTAGGCTTTCTATTCCTGATCACTAGTGCAGATATGTTTAATGTTCTAACAGCTCACATGAATAACAACATTATCTGTGGCAACTAGCACAGGATTGAAGACCAGTTTGTTGAGAAAACAACTCTGTTGGAGGGTGGTGCCATCGGTGCACCTCTTGCAACGCACTGTAGGCATTATGTAAGGTTCTTTGGTGGATCCTTTCGGCCCCTAGCTACAACCCCTTTCATGCCTTTTACTGTGTCTCCGTTCATTTTTCCTTTATCCATCTCACTTTCCACCCTCTCCTGACTATAGTTTCATAGTGGAAACTGTGAGGTTTTCCTCCTGTTACACCTTTCAAGACTACTATTTATTTTCAATTTCCCTTTCAATACTGAATGACCTCATAGGTCATAGAGCTTGGCTTTTGACCTAAATTTGATATTCCATTCCAAGAAAATAAGAGTAAGGGATGACATTCTTATTTGGTGTCTCCTGATTGCATGAAATCAGTACTACCTGATTGGAGCACAGATGTATAATTCAAAAGCGCTTGTCCTGGATTTTTTGCTAGATGACAGCTTATTTATTTAATGCTAAAATTCCATATAGTACAGGCAGTCCCGGGGTTACGACGGGTTCGGGTTACGACGCTCCGAGGTTAAGGCGCTTCTCAATTATATTCATCAGACATTATTTCCAGGATTACGACGCCTACAACACTCATCTGGCGGATGAAATATGACACAAAAAAATGCAAAATAATCAATATTTGAAGGTTTTTTTGATGAAAAATGCAATAAGAATGGAGTTTACATAGTTTTCAATGCACCCAAAGCATTAAAAGTAAGGTTTTCTTAGGATTTTTTACGATGTTGCGGCTTACGACGATTTTCGGCTTACGACGTGTCTCAAGAACGGAACCCCCGTCGTAACCCGGGGACTGCCTTTATTATGTATTCCGTGAGGAAAAATACGATTATATTACCTAGACGAGAATGAATTTCTCGTGCAGTAACCCTCCCTTGCCCTGGCTGTGATGTTTCCTCTGAATGTTAGAGACAACCTAAAACGTCACACAATATTGTTCAAATTGACCTCATAAGCCAGACCTGTGTTCATTAGCAAAAGCAACATCATGACCTTGCCTTGAAATGGCTGGAATTTAGATACTTCAATACCATCTTTGACAGCCTTTATGCTTGCAGATATGAGTTGTCTACTTGTGTTGCCATTTGATACCCAACCAGCTGTGTCTAAATTAACTCGAACAATGGATATGAGCTTAAACTATTTGTTGAAATTGGCAGGAGCTACTTTTCACTTCACTACTTAACCAAGATGTTGGAGGCTTTGTTTTTGATCTCTTTATCAATTCAAATGAATGGCAGTAGACTTCTTTATAGTTTATAGTGAGCCCATATCTGTCATTTGTGATACTCCACAAGTTTGTGTTTAGAGACCTTTGTGGTCATTACTCTGATGCTGGCAAAGGAGTTTTAAATAGGTTACAGTACTATTAATGCTGGTTCAATTATGGCGTGTCGTTAAAGCACCCAGAATAAAAAAAAATCACATAAATACTTGACACGCTTGGAAACCTTAAAATGTGGAAACTTCTGAAATAAGTCTAATGATCTTTCTCCTTTGTTAGGAAGCAGTGGACAGCATTTTAAAGGGATTTATTGCTGATCACTTGTACCTCCAAGTCCCCATAAAATGGTACATATTCCATATAGTTTTATTACTGAAAATGCAGTATATGTATAAATATCAATAAATCTAATTTGTCATGAAGGAAATTTATCATAGTTTATTATGGCCTAAATAAATTTACCATACCTCTATTGCTGTAATCAAATTTATGTAAATTTTTCTCTACAGAGGCACATGATTTTTTTGTTTCTCACCTGATTTATAAATTGATATTTTGAAATTTTGTGTGCATTTTGATACACCGTATTAAATTCCAAATATTGACCTTCAAAATGATGCCTGAATTGAGTATAACAACATAAAACTTCACCACAAACAAGCAAAGAAAACGATCACAACAGACCGCAACAGACATAAAAAAAAAGCAGCCGAACTTGTCTCGTAAATTGTTTGCCATATCTTGAAAGTGCTGTCATAATTTTCTCTATAATATAGTGGACAGTGTGTTAACTTATGCTGTCGTTTTAACTTAAACTTTATGTTAATAAGTCTTCGTTTGGTTTGTTTCAGCTGACTGTAGTATAGATGTCCTTTTATGAGGAGGAGCGGGAGTTGCGTTGCGTTTTGAGTTGGTTCAGCAACTGGGAAACGCCCCAAAAGGAGCAGTTTTTAGCTGTTTTGGTAGAGAAGGCTGTTCCTCCAGATATTGACCAGCTGTTTCAGGTAATTATGCATCTATTTCTAACATGGCTTCGTTAATCTATGTAAGTTTCCTGGGATATTTGAAGCGACAGATATTCATTATATTTAATTCTTTTGAATGTTAAGTTTTGGTTTGTTTTAACATTTGTTAGGTGTGGCATTCAGATCCTAGTTTAACACTGATTATTTTTTGGGTTTCATGCACATTACTGTATGTATTAGTAAATGTAGGCTCATGTGTGTTATGTCTATTTATACAGCAGCTTCTTAAGGTATATTAAATTTAGTCATGAAGTCTGAATGATCGCAGGAGGCTTTATTCAGTCATATTTATTCTTCCGTAACTATTTACACTAGACACCGTGAGGTTGCCTTTTATGCCTTCCTAATAATCATAATATGATTGATCCTCAACTGAAATATCTTAACATAGAGTAAACAGAAATCAGGTGTGATGTTTCTCAAGCGTGAACTGATGTGCATTCTATTCTTAACAGGGCCTAGACCGGCTAAACCTGAACAGCAGTTTCCAGTCAGTCCTGCAGTGCCAACTGCGACTGTTTTCTCAGTGGTTCGACGCATGGCCTTGCAAGTATCGCAACCTGTTGCTCGTTAGCCTAGAACTACAGGACCCGAGCTTTGTCGAGAAGTTCCACTATCTCGTCAATGAGAAGAACGCCGCAGCAAGTGGACAGAACTAACCTCTTTTCAATCCAGACACCAACATGCCCCAGCAGCACACGACAACAGACCAGGTGAAGTTCTTGGCTCAGTGGTTCACCGCCTGGTCAGAGATGCAGAGGGAGGATTTCTTGCCCACATTCTAGTACAGGCCTATCACCCAAAAGACCACATTAATGGTCCTCCTCGGAGGTATCGATTCCCTCAGATACAGGGTAGGAGACCATCCCTGTTCGACTGTCAGGTAATGCCAGTTTTCTTCGTGCTTTCATTGATTTCAAACATGGTATAGTACAGTATGCCATTGTTTACAGATTGAAACTTTGCTCTGTGCTCTGGCACTGAAATAATTGTGAAATAAATTGTTTTTAGATTGCTAAGACTTCCAAGAATTGTTTTATTATTTTGTTTGTGTGTTTAGCACAAGAATTGATTTATTATTTTGTTTGTGTGTTTATCACAAGTATTGGTTGATTATTTTGTTTGTGTGTTGAGCACAAGAATTGATTACTTTGTTTGTGTGTTTAGCACTGAACGCCATTTCAGAATTGTACCTTCAATTTGCAGAAACTGATTCCTCTTAATATACAGATATAATGAACTTAACTGTATTTTGCTGTTTGCACCTCATTTGTTATTTTTGGAGATAACTGAAGAACTGATTGCACTAGACATTTAAGGAACATGTCTGACATTCAGTCGTTTATTCACATCCAGCTCTAAGTCTGGAAACGTCCTCTATTGCAGTTCTTCCTACATTTCGGTCTTTCCGTGTTCTTTTAGTTGTCTCCTCTGTGTAAAATCCATTTATTTAATTGTCTTTCCTTTCTCTTGCTTTTATCACTCCCATCATCTGGAACACTGTTGTACTTTCCCCATTATTCTAAGTCTTAGGTCATTAGTCTGTCTAGGAAAAATGTTGCAGCCTGTATTGAAATCTGCTATTCCTGGTTTTCCTGTAAGAATCCGTTTGCTTATTTTTGTTATTCTAGATTCAATATGTTATAACAATCTTTTGTTGGAAGGGACATAAGTTTTCCCATCGCTTCATGTGTCATTGATGCTGAAATTCAAAGTTCACAAAAGAATTTGAAAAAGAATAAGGTGTTTTGGTGCGTGTGATCCTAGAATTATAGGTTGTGAACCCAATACAAAGTCTTTAAATTTTTTTCTGCTTTGTCATTCATCAGTATTTTATATTAGTACATACTATACGTATTCTGTATTCCTCCTTACAGCATCATGGTATAAACACATATAAACGGAGGTAAATACACAATGAGCATAAGGACAAAATATAGAAATGTTCCAAGAATGTCCTCAACTTTTTGGATTTTCTGTTCCATAGGTTCTGTTATGCCAAATGATGACTAAAGATGTTTGATACAAACATTTCATTGAGTATCTTGGACAGTAAATAGCAGTACACTATCTCTACTAATGTGTGTCTTGCTCTATTGCATTCCTTGTAGGTTCTTTTCAGAAATAATTCTGTAGATACAGGTGACATATGGTATTCGGGGGAGGGGGTTTGGCTGTGTACCACAACTCTACATGAAAAGCGAACTCTGTGAATACTTGGAACTCCTAAAAACAATTATAACTGCCTACTTTGATCGTTCAAACACAAAAAAACCCCCAAAACCATTTATACCTGAATATTTTAATACTTTTATCACAAAAAATAAATTTTGTCATGAAAACGATAAGAGAATACAAGTAATTAGTCAAATATTTCTCTATAAAAATACAGCGAATAGGCAAATTTTCCCTGAATTATATGTATACATGTTCCATAGAAAAATCTGCTAATAGGCGAGTCCATGAGTCCGGACTGCGAATAGGCGGGGGTCAACTGTATTTAATCAGGTGTCTACGACAATTTCTTGACTTGAAATCTCTTCACAGGTGAAATTATTTCATGACTGGATTGGGCAGCTGGACTGAGAACGAACGGACGAACTTCTCGAAGAGATGCGTCAGATTGATCCGAGCTTCATGTACCAGTACGACAAAGAAGTGAGAGGAGAGTCGTCGAGAGATGTCTCTCCGCCGGCGATTGCGGTAGGAAAGTCAGAACCCACCCAGCTCTGTTAGCTCCCCTCCCAGCACTCTGCCTCGGTCTCACAGCCCACATGACTCGGGACTCGATGAACCTCCCAGTGACAGTGATCATACCGAACCCCACAGTTTAGACTCGCATCAAGGTAATGATGATCCGGCCACTCCACAGCCGGGAGGCGATTGTCATTTGATATCCGACAGAGCAACTGTAGCTCAGCCTATACTATCTGATGAAGGACCCCAGTCAGAATGTGGGAAAACAGACAGTGTGACCGCCAAGAGTTTAATCGTGACAGAAGATGCTCGTTCCCCGATACATGATTTGAGTAACGCACGGACGGGGGGAACAGTAAAGGGGGGATTTTATGAGTGGCCAAGGTTCCGAAATTGGGTTTTAGTATTGTTAGAGCTGTAGTTAATGGCACGGATGTTGACATCATCGTTTAAAAACTGCAAATTGGTCTCGAACCACCGAGTTAACACTGGATCAAATAGATCAGTCGACGAACTGATACATTCCAGGGAAAATGTCCCGTCCTGCCATGGCAATTGATTATTGTATAGTAGGATTAAATTTTGTTTATAGTTTAGCTTGAAATACAAAATACAGTAGGTATTTAGAGATTACATGATAAAGAACATTAGAACATTGGGTCCTTGCAGGTAATTCTCGAATCTCTTTAAGCAAATTAGGATAAACGGGGTCCAAGGGATTTGTGCGACTTAAAGACTGCTGGTGATAGATAACATGTATTCTGGCCTATACTACTGATCTTACTAAAGGACTGTGAGAAAACTATATGTTGTATGATTGTATAATGAGCATGTGAAGTGTATTTTCATAATAATCTTGAAGATAGTTAGTCAGGGGGTTTACACGTTGACGCATTCCAACTTCGAGTTAATGTGTGTGAAAAAATTTGAGTTTATGTATTGGTAGCTGATACAGAGTGATACGTATAGCATTACTTTTTCTCTTACTGTGGAGTATTTTTATAAGCACAGTACAGTCCAGTCTTTAAAAAAAACACTTATGGTAAATGTTACAGATGTAACCATTCTCTATTATTATTTCCTTCAAATTGTCATTTTTTGAAATGAGGTTTATGAAATATATTTTGAAATATATACTTTCCACATAGATGGGTTTACTCATAGAAAACATTCCCCCAGTCTTCCTTAAAACATCACATAACTGAAAGTAAGTTGATGACAGCATTTGAAGACAAATGTAAATGCAAATTGAGAGGTTCAGACTTCACAGTGCAAACAAATGTTAGGTGGCCAACTCCTGCAGTAGTTATAAATGTATCCAGTTGTTATGTTAATCATTGTTTAAAGGCAGCCAGAGTAATCCTATATTTTTTAAGACAATATTTCATATTCTAGGTGACACTTGTTAGTGAGAGATGCCTACCCAAGGTCTGGAATGGAAAACTTCAGCCTGAGATACGGAAGGAACTTGTGGTATGGACAGAAATCGGAGCTTGAATAGTGAAAGAAGTCAGTCGCTCTTTCTCATTCTCCCTCTCTCTCTCTCTCTGTACAGCTTTCAGATATTAAGCTTGTCAATTGTGTGCTCTGTCACGACACTCAGTAGAGTCTTCCCAGTGCAAAAGTTAACTTTATTATTGGGACCATTATTTTTACTTCACTTGCATTTTGACTCCCAACGTGAATTTTTTCTTGATCCAACTAGAGTCAAAATTTGAACTCTAGCGCTGGTCAGCATTCCTCCATTTGTACTGAATTGCACGAGCGTTTATGAAAGAATCATATGCATTTTGTATTAATACAGCAACTACTGGGAACTCAATGCTTGCAGATCTATAATATGGTGATTTGTCTTGTAGCAGGTAGACACTGAATACAGGCCCTCCCATACTTACTGTACAAATAAATTAGGTGCATTTTCAAGTCTTGATACTGACAAACAGTGTATCAAAAGCGTTAGACTTTATAAAGTACTTGTCACATAAAGTAAAGGCCTCAAGTGATGTTTTTGTAACAGTTAATGTTGAGTTATCACTTGTAATGTTTTGAGAACATTGTGAGTTCCAATTAAACCAGATCCATGGACCAGGTCTCCTACATGTTTACCAGTTACTGATATGTTTCCCACAATGATTTGTGCAAAACTAGAACATATTGGATTTGTAATTATATATGTGAAAAGCAGGTAAATGTGATTCTGTAGACTACAGTATCTTTCTGAAACTACTGATCATTGTGTAAGCATTCCAGATATACAAAAAAGTTAATGTTGACAATACCGTAGTTTAAGCTAGAAAGTACTATATTCATGCCACTCCATTTTTGTTGAACACTTAGAGTATCTTATTGCCAACTTTACTCTGGCATTTAAAATCTGAAATTGTTTTCCAATAATCATTTCATAAGAGTACAGACTTGTTTATTGCTGTGATGGTGTACACTGTATTTACTACGCTTGTAATTAATACAGTGTGTATTTTTAAGTACAGAAATTGTCACTTTGGTCGTCTACTTTTTAACTTTGCTTCTGCATAAAGTAGCATAAGTAGTTACTGATTTTTCAAAGGTGATAGGATTGGCTTTGAAGTTGCTCCTCTTTTGTAACTTGAATTAATTGTAGTTGAAACGTAAAAGTACAAATGAAGATTGTTTGACTGCTGAATTCTGTGATGCAAATCAGGCTTTTACATGAGAGGTGCAGTTTTCATAAACTGTACTGTTTTTTTTATATAAACAAAGACTGGATTTCGATACTGTAACTGACTGAATTTTTGTAAAGTCATCCCATTCAACAGATGTGTACGTATCCACTGTATTTTCTTAGGTTACAGTCTGTTGGTAACTGAAAAAAAATGGACCACACATTGTTAAACCCCTTCTTTGAGCTCTGCCATAATGAAAATACTGTAGTGTCATTATTGAAGAAAAACTAGTTTCTAATATATTTTTGAAATGAAAAGGTTGTCTACTTATATATTTATATGTAAGGATGAGGTCAGGGTTCATCATTTTTTAAAAGCTGTAGTATACGTGAATTTTGATAGTCATTACGTATATTTCAGGCATTGATATTAAACCTGGGAAACATTCCATAATGTCTTTGTGATGTGATTTTTGTCACAAGAAAATATAAGCTTGTTCCAGGAGTGGTTAATTATATTTTCTGATAGAATTGTTTTTATATGAAACCAACTGTGTTTGCTTCATGACTGGAGAACACTTCACACGACATTTATTAATTAGCTGTTACGAGGAACTTCATTCATTTGATACCACCAATTTAGACGTGAAAGTAAACTGCTAAAATGCTTCAGTTTCAAGGACGTTGATTAACGTCATCATTTTGGTCAGTCACCTAAAATCCTGGCAATGTTTGTCATGTGAAAATGGTTGAGTTTTGTATTAACACATTTAGTACCCTGCTTTTTAGTAAGCAGGATAAAAGTTATTTGTGAATCCTAGTTCCAGAGTGTTGATATAAAACATGATGTTAAGGTACCCCAAGGTATATATGTAACATGAAGTGTTCTCCAGTATTCTACTTACTGGTATTGCAGGATTTCTTGCATAGTTGAAAATGAAGTCTGGTAGTGGTCACAGTGAAAAATGCAGTTCCATTGTTGTGGAAACAGTTTTAACATTCTATGAAGCACAAAGTGGTTTTGGAAGTGGAGCATGGTGAGGTTGAGATCATGAAATAGGTCTGCTATTTGTGTAATCAAAACATAACCTACTTTGATTGTGAATCAACATACGATATGCTTGTTGCTGTCCATGGATGTTATTTAGTCCTTGCTGCATTTCCAGTACAGCGCAATATTTACTATATGGGATCATTATAAGGTGAATGTTGATTTTATAAATAAATGTTTAATGAACATTTTTTATCCATTGTTTTATTTTTCTTTATTATCCAGCGCCTCAGTTGTGTGATTGGTATGGTCTTGGCCTGCCACCTTGGTGGGTGCAAGTTCGATTCTTGGGCATTCCACCGAGGGGTGAGAGATGTGTATTTCTGGTGATAGAAGTTCACTCTCGACGTGGTTCGGAAGTTGCGTAAAGCCGTTGGTCCCGTTGCTGAATAACCACTGGTTCCATGCAACGTAGAAACGCCATACAAACAAATATTCCGTTATGCTCTCGTCGTCTGAATTCTGACTAGAGATTTCTTAGGAAAATTGACTACTAGGTCAGAGGTGTGGCTTGACCAATAATTGTAATAAGTGATTTTA